>NC_041060.1:2838790-3115149 GCF_900634775.1 Gouania willdenowi | reverse complement strand
TTCAAAAATTCAAAAAAAAAAAATTGAGTTAGGACCATCATTAGACCCTAAAATCTACTGCAAATATAATGCACATACTTAAACAGGGCTAAGAAAGCGTTAAGGCACAAAAAATGACAAAAAACTAAAATCACCCAAAATCAAAAGTAAGGCTAAAGCAAGGCATATTTTTTCAAAAATTTCAAAAAAAAAAAAATTGAGTTAGGACCATCAAAAGACCCTAAAATCTACTGCAAATATAATGCACATACTTAAACAGGGCTAAGAAAGCAGTAAGGCACAAAAAATGACAAAAAACAAAAATCACCAAATATCAAAAGTAAGGCTATAGCAAGGCTTTTTTTTCCAAAAAAATTCAAAAAAAAAAATTGAGTTAGGACCATCATTAGACCCTAAAATCTACTGCAAATATAATGCACATACTTAAACAGGGCAAAGAAAGCATTAAGGCACAAAAAATGACAAAAAACAAAAATCACCAAATATCAAAAGTAAGGCTATAGCAAGGCATATTTTCAAAAATTAAAAAAAAAAAAAGATTGAGTTAGGACCATCATTAGACCCTAAAATCTACTGTAAACATAATGCACATACTTAAACAGGGCTAAGAAAGCGTTAAGGCACAAAAAATGACAAAAAACTAAAATCACCCAAAATCAAAAGTAAGACTATAGCAAGGCTTTTTTTTTCAAAAATTTAAAAAAAAAAAAAATTGAGTTAGGACCATCATTAGACCCTAAAATCTACTGCAAATATAATGCACATACTTAAACAGGGCTAAGAAAGCGTTAAGGCACAAAAAATGACAAAAAACTAAAATTACCCAAAATCAAAAGTAAGGCTATAGCAAGGCTTTTTTTTCCCAAAAAAAAAAAAAAAAAAAAATTGAGTTAGGACCATCATTAGACCCTAAAATCTACTGCAAATATAATGCACATACTTAAACAGGGCAAAAAAAGCATTAAGGCACAAAAAATGACAAAAAACAAAAATCACCAAATATCAAAAGTAAGGCTATAGCATGGCTTTTTTTCAAAAATTAAAAAAAAAAAAAAGATTGAGTTAGGACCATCATTAGACCCTAAAATCTACTGCAAATATAATGCACATACTTAAACAGGGCTAAGAAAGCGTTAAGGCACAAAAAATGACAAAAAACTAAAATCACCCAAAATCAAAAGTAAGACTATAGCAAGGCTTTTTTTTCAAAAATTTCAAAAAAAAAAAAAATTGAGTTAGGACCATCATTAGACCCTAAAAACTACTGCAATTATAATGCACATACTTAAACAGGGCTAAGAAATCGTTAAGGCACAAAAAATGACAAAAAACAAAAATCACCAAATATCAAAAGTAAGGTTAAAGCAAGGCTTTTTTTTCCAAAAAAATTAAAAAAAAAAAAAATTGAGTTAGGACCATCATAAGACCCTAAAATCTACTGCAAATATAATGCACATACTTAAACAGGGCTAAGAAAGCAGTAAGGCACAAAAAATGACAAAAAACTAAAATCACCGGGAAAAAAAGTAAGGCTATAGGAAGGCTTTTTTCTCAAAAATTTCAAAAAAAAAAAAAATTGAGTTAGGACCATCATTAGACCCTAAAAACTACTGCAAATATAATGCACATACTTAAACAGGGCTAAGAAAGCATTAAGGCACAAAAAATGACAAAAAACTAAAATCACCCAAAATCAAAAGTAAGGCTATAGCAAGGCTTTTTTTCTGAAGAATTTCAAAAAAAAAAAAATTGAGTTAGGACCATCATTAGACCCTAAAATCTACTGCAAATATAATGCACATACTTAAACAGGGCTTGTAAAGCGTTAAGGCACAAAAAATGACAAAAAACTAAAATCACCCAAAATCAAAAGTAAGGCTATAGCAAGGCTTTTTTTTCAAAAATTTCAAAAAAAAAAAAAAATTGAGTTAGGACCATCATTAGACCCTAAAATCTACTGCAAATATAATGCACATACTTAAACAGGGCTAAGAAAGCAGCAAGGCACAAAAAATGACAAAAAACTAAAATCACCCAAAATCAAAAGTAAGGCTATAGCAAAGCTTTTTTTTCAAAAATTTCAAAAAAAAAAAAATTGAGTTAGGACCATCATTAGACCCTAAAATCTACTGCAATTATAATGCACATACTTAAACAGGGCAAAAAAAAGCATTAAGGCACAAAAAATGACAAAAAACAAAAATCACCAAATATCAAAAGTAAGCCTATAGCAAGGCTTTTTTTTTCAAAAATTTCAAAAAAAAAAAAATTGAGTTAGGACCATCATTAGACCCTAAAAACTACTGCAATTATAATGCACATACTTAAACAGGGCAAAGAAAGCATTAAGAAACAAAAAATGACAAAAAACAAAAATCACCAAATATCAAAAGTAAGGCTATAGCAAGGCTTTTTTTTCAAAAATTTCAAAAAAAAAAAAATTGAGTTAGGACCATCATTAGACCCTAAAATCTACTGCAAATATAATGCACATACTTAAACAGGGCTAAGAAAGCGTTAAGGCACAAAAAATGACAAAAAACAAAAATCACCAAATATCAAAAGTAAGGCTATAGCAAGGCTTTTTTTTCCAAAAAAATTCAAAAAAAAAAAATTGAGTTAGGACCATCAAAAGACCCTAAAATCTACTGCAAATATAATGCACATACTTAAACTGGGCTAAGAAAGCAGTAAGGCACAAAAAATGACAAAAAACTAAAATCACCCAAAATCAAAAGTAAGGCTATAGCAAGGCTTTTTTTTCAAAAATTTCAAAAAAAAAAAAAATTGAGTTAGGACCATCATTAGACCCTAAAATCTACTGCAAATATAATGCACATACTTAAACAGGGCAAAGAAAGCATTAAGGCACAAAAAATGACAAAAAAAAAAAGCATATTTCTTCAAAAATTTCAAAAAAAAAAAAATTGAGTTAGGACCATCATTAGACCCTAAAATCTACTGCAATTATAATGCACATACTTAAACAGGGCAAAGAAAGCATTAAGGCACAAAAAATGACAAAAAACAAAAATCACCAAATATCAAAAGTAAGGCTATAGCAAGGCTTTTTTTTCCAAAGAAATTTCAAAAAAAAAAAAGATTGAGTTAGGACCATCATTAGACCCTAAAATCTACTGCAAATATAATGCACATACTTAAACAGGGCTAAGAAAGCGTTAAGGCACAAAAAATGACAAAAAACTAAAATCACCCAAAATCAAAAGTAAGGCTATAGCAAGGCTTTTTTTTCAAAAATTTCAAAAAAAAAAAAAAATTGAGTTAGGACCATCATTAGACCCTAAAATCTACTGCAAATATAATGCACATACTTAAACAGGGCAAAAAAAGCATTAAGGCACAAAAAATGACAAAAAACTAAAATCACCCAAAATCAAAAGTAAGGCTATAGCAAGGCTTTTTTTCTCAAGAATTTAAAAAAAAAAAAAAATTGAATTAGGACCATCATTAGACCCTAAAATCTACTGCAAATATAATGCACATACTTAAACAGGGCTTGTAAAGCGTTAAGGCACAAAAAATGACAAAAAACTAAAATCACCCAAAATCAAAAGTAAGGCTATAGCAAGGCTTTTTTTTCAAAAATTTCAAAAAAAAAAAAAAATTGAGTTAGGACCATCATTAGACCCTAAAATCTACTGCAAATATAATGCACATACTTAAACAGGGCTAAGAAAGCAGCAAGGCACAAAAAATGACAAAAAACAAAAATCACCAAATATCAAAAGTAAGGCTATAGCAAGGCTTTTTTTTCAAAAATTTCAAAAAAAAAAAAATTGAGTAAGGACCATCATTAGACCCTAAAATCTACTGCAAATATAATGCACATACTTAAACAGGGCTAAGAAAGCAGCAAGGCACAAAAAATGACAAAAAAACAAAAATCACCAAATATCAAAAGTAAGGCTATAGCAAGGCTTTTTTTTCCAAAAAAATTCAAAAAAAAAATTGAGTTAGGACCATCATTAGACCCTAAAATCTACTGCAAATATAATGCACATACTTAAACAGGGCAAAGAAAGCATTAAGGCACAAAAAATGACAAAAAAACAAGGCATATTTTTTCAAAAATTCCAAAAAAAAAAAATTTGAGTTAGGACCATCATTAGACCCTAAAATCTACTGCAATTATAATGCACATACTTAAACAGGGCAAAGAAAGCATTAAGGCACAAAAAATGACAAAAAACAAAAATCACCAAATATCAAAAGTAAGGCTATAGCAAGGCTTTTTTTTCAAAAATTTAAAAAAAAAAAAAATTGAGTTAGGACCATCATTAGACCCTAAAATCTACTGCAAATATAATGCACATACTTAAACAGGGCTAAGAAAGCAGCAAGGCACAAAAAATGACAAAAAACTAAAATCACCCAAAATCAAAAGTAAGGCTATAGCAAGGCTTTTTTTTCAAAAATTTCAAAAAAAAAAAAGATTGAGTTAGGACCATCATTAGACCCTAAAATCTACTGCAATTATAATGCACATACTTAAACAGGGCAAAAAAAGCATTAAGGCACAAAAAATGACAAAAAACAAAAATCACCAAATATCAAAAGTAAGCCTATAGCAAGGCTTTTTTTTCAAAAATTTCAAAAAAAAAAAAATTGAGTTAGGACCATCATTAGACCCTAAAAACTACTGCAATTATAATGCACATACTTAAACAGGGCAAAGAAAGCATTAAGAAACAAAAAATGACAAAAAACAAAAATCACCAAATATCAAAAGTAAGGCTATAGCAAGGCTTTTTTTCCAAAAAAATTCAAAAAAAAAAAAATTGAGTTAGGACCATCATTAGACCCTAAAATCTACTGCAAATATAATGCACATACTTAAACAGGGCTAAGAAAGCGTTAAGGCACAAAAAATGACAAAAAACAAAAATCACCAAATATCAAAAGTAAGGCTATAGCAAGGCTTTTTTTTCCAAAAAAATTCAAAAAAAAAAAAATTGAGTTAGGACCATCAAAAGACCCTAAAATCTACTGCAAATATAATGCACATACTTAAACTGGGCTAAGAAAGCAGTAAGGCACAAAAAATGACAAAAAACTAAAATCACCCAAAATCAAAAGTAAGGCTATAGCAAGGCTTTTTTTTCAAAAATTTCAAAAAAAAAAAAAATTGAGTTAGGACCATCATTAGACCCTAAAATCTACTGCAAATATAATGCACATACTTAAACAGGGCAAAGAAAGCATTAAGGCACAAAAAATGACAAAAAACAAGGCATTTTTTTTCAAAAATTTCAAAAAAAAAAAAATTGAGTTAGGACCATCATTAGACCCTAAAATCTACTGCAAATATAATGCACATACTTAAACAGGGCTAAGAAAGCGTTAAGGCACAAAAAATGACAAAAAACTAAAATCACCCAAAATCAAAAGTAAGGCTATAGCAAGGCATATTTTTCAAAAATTTAAAAAAAAAAAAAAAAATTTAGTTAGCTCCATCATTAGACCCTTAAAACTGCTGCAAATATAATGCACATACTTAAACAGGGCTATATATATATTGCAATAATATCAAATCATGACCCCCGTATCATGATACGTGTCGTATTGCATCATTCTTGCCAATACTCACCCCGAGTATTCAGTTTGTCATTTGTGTGGTTAGTTTTTCTGTGCTATTTTTTATTTTGTATTAGTCTTGTGTGTTTTGGTGGTCATTTTATAGTTGTTCTGTGTATTTTTCTGTTTTTTGGGGTATTTTTGTTGTCGTATTGTATGTATTTGTTGTTGTTTTGTGTATTCTTTCATCATTTTATGAGTTTAGATGAAAAACGATTCTTCCCATTCTCAGTAAATGAAGCTTAAAGTCATATCTTGTGACGTGTGACGTCCATCCACCTGGTTGTGATGTCGGGGCCATGATGACAGATCACAGATCAGCTGCTGAAGCAACTGAGTTTGTCACCTCGTGCTGCAGCGGATCAATGATAATTACCCGGCTGACATGAGTACAGCTATAACTTTACAGGATCAGGAACAGGGGGAAAGGGAGAGCAAAGCGATGGAGGCCTGTGGGCCACACTTAGCTCTGAGCGGATCGATACACACTGAGATATTGCTGCGACCAGCCCTGAGGCTCGGCCTTATTGAAGCTCAACAAGCCATTACTGGATTCCCTTCACAGCACAGTGCAGCATGTGTGTGTTACACTGTGTGTGTACATTTTCACAGCTGTGTCAGAGGAGCCTGCACATCCATTAGAACCCAAATACCATTTATAACCACTCAGCTTCTATAGTCGGGCCTCAGATTTTCAGTGATCACGGAAAACGGTCAGAAACGTTTTTGTCTTTTTACCCCCAAAACAGAAATGTTAATATTGTTTATATTTTTGAATTATTTTTTGATCAGATGAATCCATAGTGTAAGCCAGAGCGGGGCTACAAAAATGTCATTGTCTGATCCAAGGGCCACATTATCAACATTTATGTTAGCATTTAGAATAATAATCAATTTGAGTATTAACACAGAAAAGAACAGAGAGTTTTGTCGTTGTCGTCCTTTTGTGTGCATGGGTTTTCTTGGTGTTTTGGAGTTTGTGTGTTTTTGAATTCATTTCGTCTAATTTATTGTGAATAAAGTACATTTTTGTTGCCTTTTTGTGTGTTTTTGTTATATGTTTGTGTTATTGGTGTAATTTTCTGTAATTTTGTGCAATTTCATTGGCATTTTGTGTCTTTGAAGTATACATGTTGTTTTTGTCGTCATTTTGTGTTGAAGTGGTTGTTTAGTCTGTCTTTGTTATCATTTTGTGTACTTTTGTTGACATGTTGTGCAGTTTACTGTAGTTAGATATTTAAAATTACAATTATAATTACACCATAATTGTAATTAATAATAAATTAAATAATTGACCCCAACCCTGGTTACAGCCCTAAATTATTCATGATATGCATTATATATTTGTATTTCTGCCATAGTTTACATTTCATATTGTGCAATATCTGTTTATATTTCTGCAATAGTTTACATTTCGTACTGTGCAATATTTGCAATTTTCATGATTTACTATGCTGTTACCTGTAAATAACTCCTATCATACATAGTTATAGTTACTTTTTTATATTCTGTTGTTTTTAGCTGTGTGCACTTTAAAGTAAAGCCAAATCATTTCGTTGTACAATTGTATAATGACAATAAAGGCATTCTGATTCTGATCTGGCGGTGCTATCTGATTGGTCCAATCTGGTTACAGGGGTGAAACCACTACACATAACAGTTGATTATGAAGTATTTTAATATTCTCACTGCTGATTTTAAACAGATCCAGTAGTTATTGTTTTGACGCTAACTTGTCGCTACTTCAGGCCTCCAAGATGCAAAGAGAAAATATGCGTCTTTTCTGTGCACGAGGGAATCTTTCACAGCACAACTAGTCTCTCACACAGGCTACATATGCAATCTAACAGGAACAAAAAGTGATCATCTGCATCGCCCTGATGTGTTGGAGGTGATGAAATGGCCGTATTTAAAAATAGGAAGACACAACTCCATTCCTTTTGGAGGAAATTATTAACGATCCTTCATTTGGATCTCATCATCACGACGCGACAGAAAATTACATTCTGTGAGACAGAAGTCAAGTGGAAGACATGGGAGAGGAGGATAATAGCCAATAGGTGTTTGTGGAGAGAGAAACAGAATTGACAAATTCCCATGATGGGGTTCGCCAGGAGAGACGAGGAGGGTGCGGAGAAGAAGGAGTAGAAGGAGAAAAAGAAGAGGTGGAAAGGAGCGCGATGATTGGAAATTGAAATTTATGACATTGGAAATGACAGAGACAGTAGCAGGTCCCCAGTCAACCTTGCAATGAGGGCAGATCAAACCAAAATAGGCTGCTGGGGGTGTGCGTGTGTGTGTGGGGTGGGGGGATAGAGGGAGGACATTAAAGGAGGGAATGATGATGTTGTCAGTGAGCGATGTAAATCGCCCCAGCCTATAGTCAACACGTACAGTGGGCCGTGTGTGGCACTGACAAATGGAATATTTCCACAGGACTTAATCAGAGGAAAATGGGCTTTCATCTGCTCGCCTGCCCCCGCTCTGCCGCTTGCACTGAGAAATGATTGCCTGTCGCTTCCTCTTCCCCGTTTTTCCTCCTTTCCCCACAGTCGTTGAACGTGGCCACTGAACCCTGCAGAGGTACCAAAAAAAAGGAATTTATCTGGCGTGTTACACAAACGGATAGAGTAGCGGTGAAATAAAAGCAGTGTGGCTCATAATGATGTTGATTTGAGATGATGAATGAGAGAGCTCATCTATTGCAAGTGTAGGGACCTCCAAGTTCTCGTTTTAAAATTCCCCCAAAAGTCCGTTTCAGGGTTTAGCCATTTCCTCGTCACGTTATACTTTGCCGTTTCATCATCTTTCCCTGTTTAGATGACTTTACTGATCATTAAACTTCCTAAAATCGTATCAAGCATGCTAAATAGGGATAATAGAGTCAAATACTGTTATTAATTTACATTTTATATACTTCAGATGATTTACAAAGACAATAGTTAGACTGAAATCATGCGAGATTACATCACTACAGTAGCCATGCAGCTAGGTCCTTAGCCACACGTTTAACAGGAAAAATATCATGGAAATGTGTGCTATGATCCAAAAACATTATTTAAAACTAGGAATGTAACAAAATTTTAGTGAAATAAAATAAATGGCGATGGAAAATTCAAAGGTTCACAAAATAAAATAAAGTAAAAACGCTTTAAAAAAAAGGGCAGCGGCTCAATGTCATTTGACCCTTCTGCTTCCCGTAGAAACTCAGATACTGCAGTGTTTACAAGATGGCGAACAACACACATGCTCCATCGACTCATAAGTTGGTTGTATGTAGCAATGCTCCGAAAAACAACCTGGCTAAAACAGCAAACAAGAAAACAATGTGGTCAGTACGCACTTGTCTGGATACGAGCCAACGTGTCTGTGGAGCGGCTATATTTCTACATATCTGAGCACTAAAGCCTCTTCTAAGCAGAGGTTGAGACAGAGCATGTAGTGAAAACAGTGAAAAGTTCAGTCTCAGGTGCGACTCAAAGCTACATAATGGTTAGAGCCCACAGCATTGATACGATGATTGAGAAATGTAAAGCTACATTGATCCAAACATGAGCCATATTTGAATCACACACAGGCCTAAAACATTGTGTTTGAGAAATGAGAAATAATCTATCTATCTATCTATCTATCTATCTATCTATCTATCTATAAAAGCAAGGAATCTCTGTCTGTCTGTGTTCCTCAAATATCTCTGTGGATCAGGATCAGACTGACCTGAGAGTTTCAACATGGCTGCTGCTTGGTTCAAAGGTGTGCAACGTCGGATTTGTTTGGACTGCAATGATACCGTTGATAAGAAAAGCAAGAAATTTCATAAATGCTTTAAAAATTTAGTGTGCATCTAAACTGACTGTTCAGGATTAATGACGCTAAACAAGTTCGGACCGAGTCTGTTCCGGTCTGAGGAGATCCGGATCCACGAGGACAACAAAACTGGAATTGGAATAGATGGGGTTCAACTCCCTACAGTGTTCTTGCTAAAAGCCAAAATATTATGAAAACACAATAGTTATCACTCTACACATTTCACAACAAACCTAAATGTCCCTGACGTCCCACCTTACATTACAATACATACTTCTTACGTGCACTGTACTAGTCATAAAAAAAATTAATTTAGATCAGTACATTTGTTTTTATTCTTTATTTCTGAAGGAAAACACTCCCACACACAGTCTCACACTTTTACAGTCAAATGGTTTTTATCAACAAATATTTGTTACACGCTTGTTACTCTTCATTGGGAATTTTTAATATCATATCGGGAGTATTTCGTATAGTGAGCCTATATCGTATTTCATATTGTATCGTGAGTCGACTATTTCATTACAGCACTATTTAAAACCTTCACTTATGACAACCGGTGAATCACCCTCACGTTTTGGATGAAATCCCCATGAAGATGTAATGCTTCTGACGTGTCACCAGGTAAACTGATCACCATTTGTACTAACACACCATCAGCTAAACCTGTTTTTGTTCCAGAGCTTTTTCAGATTTGAATGCAGTCATAATAATCAGAATCAGAAAGGATTTTATTCGCCAGGTACAGATTAAAACAGCACAGGAATTAAACTTGGCAGTTGGTGCGAAGAACATGCGCACCAACACACCGAGGCAACCATCTGCAGCGCCATCACGTTTAGATGAAAAATAAAAAAACAGGAGGAAAGAAAAGGGGAAAAAGGCAGATCCTAAACTATGTTCCCTTAGGGGAGCGCAGTGTAGGACTAGGAAAAAACTTAGCATGTATGGTCGGGGGGAGGGGACTTGTGGAGGGGAGGAATGCATTCAGCCACTCGGGTGGGGTTCATTCTACACAATTCAGCCCGTCGTAGATGAAGTGAAATGACCTTGGGTAGATCTGAGTTCAGAAACAAAGTTCTCAGGTGGTGGTGTTGGGGGAGAGGAGGAGCAGGAGGAGGAGGAGGGGACGGAGCGTCATTCGACACGAACATCCTGGAGAATAAATAAACCGGCCTTGAACGTCTGGCTGTGGGGAACCGAATGAAGATAAGGATGTGTTTTCTGCCGGGTGAGCACAATTTTCCATTCAGCCTTGGGGTCCATCTCTCATGCAGTAAATCCAATATGGTGGCCTTATGTCGAAAGTTGAGCAGTTAACTTCTCCAGGTTAGATTCCAACCCGCGTAAAGTAGCATCCTGCTTACTTTAGAGTTGTTTTATCGCATGAGTCCGAGTGTTGAGAGCCCTGCCCCATCCATCAACAGCTGCCGACGTAATCCAGACTTTGCAATAGGTCAGAAAGCTGCCAGCTCCAATCAGCAGCATACCTGCTACCATAATTCCAATCATGTAGATATCTTCCACGTCCTCAATGAAAAGGATAGACAGACACACAACCCTCCACTTCTCCCAAAAGTCCATCGCATATCCCGCCGCAAACGTTCCGCCAGGACAGGTGGGCTCACCTCTGCCCATTCTCTTTGTTGAAAAAATGTGGTCGATTGCATTGAGAGACCAGTTGATCAATTTCATAATTTCGGTTTTTGGATAGAGATGTAGAGAGAGGCTCCTATTAGATTCTGACAAAAAGACAAAGGAGCAGCAGCAGGGGCCGATAAGGGAGAGCGGGAGCAGAAAAAAAAGTGTCCGCCTTCGTTGAGAGCAAGAAAAGAAGATGACAATGATAATAATCTTAACACATTAAAAACACACTTCAGATAAAGCTCTGTATTTATTTTCAGTTGCAGGATAACATGATCACTACTTGAACCTTAACGTATTTGTCAGTTTGTTACACTTTCTAGACATTCAATCACAAGTTTTCTAGAGAAAAATAGCATGTAAATGTGTATTATATGTTTCCAAAACATGCATGTGAGGTTTCTCTGTGTCATGTTGGGACCTGATTTTAAGGTAAAAAAAACCTGGCCAGATTGCTTTTCCCGTTTGCTCAGTTACTTTGCTGCACTTTTTCAACATTTGAAGTCAGAGATGAACTCTAGAACGTCTCCTTGTGTCCACATCATTAACATCAGCAGACAGATGTTGCACCGAGGCTGTCCTGATGTGCTTCAAACATGCTCATCCTCCTCCTCCACCCGGTAAAACCTATTATGTGTCATGAAGGCCTCATTTCCTACCCTTGTTTGATCTAGTGCTCGTCTGTAGCGCCATGATATCAGACAGATGATGAATGTTCCAATCTGTTGCCCTGTTGCCCCGTCCTGCCTAATGTGTTACAACACCACACCAGAGGGACTTTGTGAGACGATGATGATGAACCAATGGGGATGACCTCTGAAAGATCACAATATTGTCAGTTAACATTCAAAGAAACTGAGGAATGTTTTCATAATCAGAATCAGAATTCCTTTATTCATCCCAGGGGGAAATTGCTTTTGTTACAGCCACAGAACACATCACAAATAAAAGAATAAAAATGTTAACAAAGACAAAAGAAAGAATAAACAATAAATAAGTGTAAAATTAAGTAAAAGACTGTCAAATATATAACACACATTACAGTAGTAGAAAATAAAGTAGGATAGATAATAATAATAATAATAATAATAATAATAATATATACCAATGTGATTCAGATATTTACAAAAATAATACAAATATGATTTAGATATGTACAACAATCAAGCTGTGAGCTTACAGAGATGAATTATACAGTTTGATCTCCACAGGCAGGAATGATTTCCTGTGGCGTTCTGTGGAGCACCGTGGTTGGATCAGCCTGGTGCTGAAGGTTCTTCTGTGACTGACCAGCACATCATGGAGTGGGTGGGACTCATTGACCAAGACCAAGGCTCCTCCTCTCTGTCACCACTGTCAGAGAGTCCAGTTTAATCCCCACAACGTCACTGGCCCTGCGGATGAGTCTGTTGGTATCTGCGACCCTCAATAAAGTCACATTTAAAGTAGAACTTTATCGCAGAATGGAATGATTACAACAATAAAGCGGGACCAACTTGTAAGGTTATTTATTTCAGGCTCAGTAATTGTAATTGAACTTCAGTAATTGAGAACATAATTATAATTGACCTTCTGAGGATAAAAAAATTATTGTATTTGAAAAAGATGCTGGTCAACGTAATTGTAGATTCATTGTAATTGAACATGGATAATTGAAAACCTAATTGACCACAACCCTGGTTTCACATCAGGCGACTTGTTTTACGTTTTGTGGAAATGTGGGACTTTGACCTAAAACGTGCATGTGAGGCTATATTATATCATATCATATCATAACGCTATTTCCATTTTAGAAGGAAATGTCCGTCATATCGTTTCCTTTTCTTCTTTTTTTCTTGTCGTTCTAATTTTGCTTCTTCATCTTTTTCTTCTTCTCGTTCTTGTTCTTCTTCTTCTTTTTCTTCTAATTCTTCATTAACTTTCTATTTGTATAATAACAACAATAATAATAATAATAATAATAATAATAAAGAGGACAGAATCAAATAGAAGTTGCAAATATTCAGTTCATCAAGGTCAAAATCAAGGTAAAAAAAACTAAACAATAGCTTTACAATGTTGTAGTTAAAGATAAAACATCTAAATCCAGGGTGATGTTCAAGAAGACGCCTTGAGATACTGTATCTCAACATGTATTCACATTAAACAGAAGGAGTGTTAATGAACAGAAAAACAATAAAAGATCAAAAATAGACGGAGAAATCAGACTTTAGCGAAACAGAAACCTGTCCTTTTTGTAAAGTGTTTCCACGCAGAATATTTGTGTTGTGATCATGAAATTAGCGTCGTTAAAGCCGTGTTTGATGATGCTTGAAAAGTAGTTTGTCAGCATTAATCAGCGTTCATTAGCCCACAGGGTGTTTCTGTGTCTACCTCATGGTGTTAATGATGCTGTGCTCAGTGGAGGCGTGGACGCCCGCCCGCCCGCCCGCCCACTCACTGCTCACTCAGGCATCGCACGCACGCCTTCCAACCAAACTTTACCTCCAACCTGGCAACGACCCAGCCTTCAGTCTCTCCCTTAATGTCGTTAGCATCTCATTAGCCCAACGTTTGTGTCGCTACAAACTGGATTTTATTCAAACTGTTCCCCTAACCCAGAGATGGGCCACTTTTATCACAGCGGGGGCCACAAAAATGTGATTCCTTGATCCTAGGGCCACATTATCAAACTTATGTCAGCTTTTAGAATAAGAACAAATGTTTTGTTGTCAAGTATATTTTGTGCATTTTTCTGTCATATTGTGTATTTTTGGATTCATTTGGTGTCTTTCTGTCATCATTTATTGTTTTTGGTGACATTTTCTCTGTTCTCTGTCATTTTGTGTGTTTTGCAGTCATTTTGTGTATTTTCGTTGTCATTTATTGTATTTTTGTTACCAGTTTGTGTGTTTTTGAAGTCATTTAGCGTATTTTTCTGTCATATTGTGTATTTTTGTTGACATTTTGTGTATTTTGTTATCATTTGTTGTTTTTGGTGACATTTTGTCTGTCATATGTTTTGCAGTCTTAATGTGTATTTTCATTGTTATTTCATGTATTTTTGTTACAGGTTTGTGTGTTTATGGAGTAATTTAGTGTATTTCTGTCATCATTTATTGTTTTTGGCAACATTTTCTCTTTGTTTTTTGTCATTTTATGTATTTTTGTGAACAGTTTGTGCGTTTTTTTTTTTTCATTTAGCTTAAGTTTGTTGTTATTTTGTGTTTTTGGAGTCATTTTTGTGGATTTTCTCTGTCATTTAGTGTATTTTCAATGTCAGTTTGAGTTGTTTTTTTTTTTTATGTGTTATTTTGTGTGTTTTGTTTTTGGGACAACACAAAGCCAGCAGTTGCACATTGTGTGTTCTAACCTCTTTTACTTACGTTCATGTGGATCTTGTTGGGTTCTTTCTTTCTTACCATCGACTTTATATTTTCTTCAGCGCTTTGAGATGCCTTTGTTGTATTTATAAATGAAGTTGAATTGAATTGTGGCTCTGGTTTCTGTGTATAGTTTACATGTGCTCCGTGAGTGTGTGTATATTAGTATATATTATATATAGAAATTGTAACTTTACTCATTATTTCTTACTTTAATTTTGTATTGAAACACTGTAAACACTGACTGGTTGTGAGTTTCTCTTCTTCACGTGTGTGATAATTAGCATATTGTTTATTTCCAGACATCAGTGAAACTCTCAGGGTGTGAAATATCATGAGAAGAACACATCCTGCACACGTACAGCACTATTATAATGTCACTAACCTCACGTTTCATAGCAGTGAAGCTTGAATGGAGTCAAATTCATCAAAAACACAGTAATTAGCTGTTTGAGCTGTTTGAGCGGCACTAGCTAAGGTCACGCTCAAGCAATTAAAGCAATGACAGCTCGTCCAGCTCAGTGACAGGACCAGGACCAGGCCCAGAACCCACCCACCACGTCCTAGCTAACGCTAGCGCACGCTAGGAGCTACGGCTGCAGGAGTCATGTGACCGCCTGCTTTTATGGAATCAGCCTGATTAACATAATAACGTTACTGGATCTGTGTCAGCAGGCCAGACTAAACCAGAGACCAGGCTAATTAAACCGCTCACCTTTCAAACGCAACTAATGTCAGAGATAATAATGATTTACTGTAGGGACCTTATAATATTCACGCTCTGAAACGGCAAAAACAGTCTGAACCTAATTTCACTTTCATTTTGTTGGGCTTTTTCCATTTAGTGTATTTTTGTTGTCAATCTGTGTGTTTTTGCCATCATTTTGTGTATTTTCTCTGACATTTTGTGTATTTTCTCTTACATTTTGTGCGTTTTTGTTATCATTTTGTGTATTTTTGTTAGCAGTTTGTATATTTTTTGAGTAATTTTGTGTATTTCTGATGTCAATTTGTGTTTTTTTTTTTTTTACATTTAGCTATTTTCTGTTATCATTTTGTGTTTTTAGCATCATTTTGTGTATTTTCATAGTCAGTTTGTGTTTATTTTTCATTTTATGTGTTTTTGTTGCCGTTTTGCGTATTTTTAGAGAAACCAAAAGCAGCACAAATTGTCATTTTGACTAAAAAAGCTGTTAAATAATCTAAAAATCAAGCTGAATGCTCTAATAGAAAACAATGGGATGTTTACAGGCAGTGGGGCCTTGTGACATCATCAATCACGTGATTTCAAGATGGAGGAACACAGGCTCTAAAACTGTAAAGTAGTCCCATTTTTAAAAGTTAATTTGTTTTGTTAAGCATAGATCTCCTAATAAAGACATTTAGATGATTTTAGGCCACACTTGATAATTTTTCATATTTTCATGTGTTTTTGTTGTCAGCTGGTCTGTTTTTGAAATTATTTTGTCTATTATTTGTTCCTTTGACAGCAAAAATATGCATAACGCTTGCATCACAGACCTGCCGTTGTTCAATGCAAAACTAAAGACTAACCTGTTCAGAAAGGCATAGTTCTGTGATAATGGTCTGTTTTTAATTATTATAATTGTAATTATATATAATGCCTTTTTTTAATTGTATTTTTATTGTGTACAGCACTTTGGTCAACTTTGGTTGTTGTAAAGTGCTTTAGAAATAAAACTTGATTGATTGATTGATTGAATGTGACAGAAAAATACACATTTTGTGTTTTTGAAGACATTTTTGGGTATTTTTGTTGTCAGATGGCGTTTTAAAGTAATTTCTTTGCTATTTTGTTGTCATTCTTTGTATTTTTCGGTTATTTTTGTGTCTTACGTTGTCAGCTAGGGTTATTTTGAAATTATTTTGTGTATTTTTCCCTCATTTTTAGTATTTTAGTTGTCATTTTGTGTTTCAAAGTCATTTCTTTATTTTTACTTTTATTTTTGTGCATTTGTTTTTTCTGCTGGTGTAATTTTTTTGTTGTCCCTTTGTGTGTTGTCCTGTCATTTTGTGTGTGTTTTCTGTAGTCGTTACATGCGTTTACTTTGGGCGCCGCACAAAGTTACGCCGAGAGCCGCATGTGGCCCCAGGGCCACCGGTTGCTGACGTCTGATCCATTGTGTTTTAATCTGTATTAGACGGCAGGAATAATAGAGCTCTCAATAAATAATAAACTGCCTATAAATTTGTGTCTGTGCGTGTATGTGAATGCTTGTGTGTGTGTGTGTGTGTGTGTGTCACAGAGACAGTGTGAGGTGGTGGATACAGCGTCAGGCAGTTATAAATGGCTATCATTTCCCAAACCACTCTGTTCTCTATTGTGGAGCGAGTGTCGCCCCAGGCTTGGAGGTAGATTTTGTGTGTGTGTGTGTGTGTGTGTGTGTGTGTGTGTGGTGTGTGTGTGTGTGTGTGTGTGTGTGGTGTGTGTGTGTGTGTGTGTGGGTGTGTGTGTGTGTGTGTGGTGTGTGTGTGTGTGTGTGTGTGTGTGTGTGTGTAAGGAGGATATCACAGGGGTAATAGAGGAAGTGACGGGGCTGATGGTCCCAGAGGAGAACTGTGAGTGTGGAGGGCAGCACAGACGCCAGAATAAGGAGACAAGGTGAAAAATGAAAAAATGCCTTAAATCGTATTTATATCAAATATCTTATTTACAAAAAAAATAAATAAAACAAGTTCACTGACTAATATATTTTAGAAATAACTGCTTCAGGTGCCATAGTTTATCTTGCCGTTATTCTTGTCATCTGGCAGCGCTATTTAAAAAAAAAAACTGTAGCATATTTATTTGGTGAATTATCTGAATTTGTTGTGTTGATTCTGTTTCCTTTAATATGCCTTGTTCATTTTAGTCTGACAGATAAGTAAAAAAGGTGTTCACTTCTGGAAGAAAGCATGAAAATTTGCACTTAGGGGTTTCTGAGTATACTGAATTACATTTATAATGGGAGCCACACTGGAAAACCAATGGTTCCCACTCAACGTCAAGAAATCCAAAATGGCTGCCAACCATATTACCAGTTTGGATATTTTGTGTTTGTATTTTTTTCTCTCATTTTGTGTTTTTTTTCTTTTTTTTTTTTTCTTTTTTTTTTTTTTTTTTTTTGTCATTTTGTGTATTTTTGTTGTTGGTTTTTGTGTTTCTGGTGACATTTTGTATACTGTACTTTCTCTCACTTTGTGTGTTTTTGTTGTCATTTATTGGATTTTTTTTTCTCATTCTATGTGTTTTTGTTGTCATCTTGTATATTTGTCAGGTATTTTGTATGTTTTTGTACTCATTTATTATGTTTTAGAGTAGTTTTGGTGTTATTTTGTATATTTTTCTGTCATTTCGTGTGTTTTGATTGTCATTTTTGTATATTTTTCAGTTATTTTGTGTATTTCTGTTGTCATTTTGTGTGTTTTTGGAGTCATTTGGTGTGTTTTAGTCTTTGGGGCAGCCAGTTGTCATAACTTTGGTTCTATTTGACATAGAAACATGATGCAATTATATTATTTCATGACAATCCTTGTCCCCTGTAACCTACATTTCACCACAAAGATCATGTTTCTACGTCTAACAGAACCAAAGTTATGGTAAGATTGAAATTTACAATACGGATGGCGGCCATGTTGGACCTTGCTCTGAGCACAATTTATGCTATTTTAAGATATATTATTGAATTCATTGACACTGAAAACCGATAATTCAGGCTTCTATGTCAAATAGAACCAAAGTTATGACAAAATATCCAAATTGGCAATACTGATGGTGGCCATCTTGGATTTTTTGATGTTGAGTGGGAACCATTGGTTTGCCAGCGTGGATTTCATTAAAAATTGATTCAGCAACTCAAAAGAAACCCCATGTACAAATATTGATGCTTTCTTCCAGAAGTGAACATCTTAGCCTAATATTGCTACATATTTGCCAAGCTATTTTGTAGATATAATCAATTTAATTACTTGTTTCCATTTTTTAATACATTTATTATTTCTTAAAATGGGTTAATCTAAATAATGTTGAGTGTTTATTTTTATGTATTATTTTTAGATAACTTTTCTGATTGGGTTTTTGTTTTCTAAAAATAAAAGAAATGGTCAAAAATATTCAGGATCTTGTGTGAGAATAATTACATTGGCAGTGGAACGTCTCCTCGCCGAAAAGCACGTAGCAAGTTCCCAAGAATTCAGTGAAATGACTCGGTTCCACTGAGTAAAACAAATACAATTGTGCGACTTAATAATAATAATAATAATAATAATAATAATCGTAATCTACAATAAATTGCCTTTAAAATGATATACAGTAGAGATGTAACGATTAATCGTAAGGCAGTTAAAAATCAATTCATAGATATCACGATTCACATCGATACTGTGAAAATTGAATCGCAATACTTTTTTTAACCAGCAGATCCAACAGAGGGCGCTATCCGGAAGTATCTGTAATATTATGTGAATATCTGTAAAAGTCAACTTTTTCTATTGGCTCTGTCTGCTAGCGTAGCATCTCTTCTTCTCTACAAGATATCTGCATGCCAACCGACCACTGGGTTACCAGCACCCTCTGCTGGTCCAAATAAATATCTGAACTAAAGACAGTGAAGTGACTGTTTGTTTTTTTAAGTCCAATTGTTAAGGCACAAAATACATTTTCAGTTGCACTTTTAAAAAGAAAAACAACTCTTATGCAGTTTTGCATTGTTTACTATAGAACCAGAATTTAAATTAATAGACTTTTCTTCAATCGTATTATTCCTTTATTTATTTCATTCAAGATTTATTTTTAGTTAAATTGCATTGTTTTGAATAGTTTATCAAGAGATTTTTTTGACAATGAAAAATAAAAAGAAGACAATATAGTTTTTTACAGTTTTTTCCCCCAAAAAAATAAAGGAATATGTTTCAGTCATCATTTTTCTACTGTCCCATTTTGTAAAATAAATCGTGAGAGAATCGCATCGTGAACTCAATATAGTGAATCGAATCGTATCGGGAGTTGAGTGAATTCTTACATCCCTAATATACAGTATCACCCGACTATGTTCCCATCAATTTAGAAATTACCGAAATAACACGAATAACAGAGGAGTAGTGATTTTAACTGGTGTACACAAGAAGAAGAAGAACAAAGTGAGGGCGTTTTGAGTCCGGTAGCCCGTCCTAAAAAGGCACCATATCAGAGACGAGCAAAATGTGATTGTCTGATCAATCCAGGAACACATGATTAACATTCACATTAGTATAATAATAAAGACCAATCCAAGCAATAGGTCATTTTGTGTGTTTCATTGTAAATGTGTGTTTTTGTCTAGTTTTGTGCATTATGTCTATATATTTCACTTGTTTTTTGTTTTTTTTTTGTTGTCCTTGTTTGTATTTTTCTGTCATTTTGTCTGTTTTTGTAAAAAAAAAAAAAATTAATTATTATTGTTGTTTTGGGTTTTTGGAATCACTGTTGTTTATTTTTGTTGTCCCTTGACATATTTTTCTGTCTTTTTGTGTGTTTTGGAGTTATTTTTGTTTTTGGGAGTCATTGTGTATTTTTGTCCTTTTTTCTGTTTTTGATATTGTTTTGTGTATTCTAACAATCAAATTGTGTATTTCTTTATCATTTTGTGTGTTTTTATAATCATTTGTGCATTTTTGTTGTTGTTTTATGTGTCTTTGGAGTCATTTTGTGCCTTTTTGTTATTGTTTGGGGGTTTTTCTGTAATTTTGTGTGCATTTTTGTTGTTGTTTAGAGTTTTTGGAGTAATTTTTGTGTATAATTGTAGTGACTTTATGGGTACTGTACTGTACTATATTTTTGGGGGCCGTAGTAAATTAGATCGAGGGGGCTGCATGTGAACCATGTGTGTTTTTGCCCACATCTTCTCTTCTATAAACTCAGTCTATGATCATTGTTATAGAGGAAACTTTCTCTGTGGTTCATGTGGAGTGTTACTGTGATAATGGTCTTTGCAGAAACGCTCCCAGTGCCAACTAAACCTTAACATAGTGCTGTCCTTTGTCTTATTCTTTTGTCTCTCTGGGAATTCACACACACACACACACACACACACACACACTGTAAAACCAAACCGCTTCTTATAACTTAAGAATCTTTTTGGTTCCTTTTGGCAGTGGTAAAATCTCGGGTTTTAAAACAGTTAATGACGTTTGGCTCTTTCACAGATCATATCATCCTCTTTTCTCTTACATTCTCATTCCAACTATTCAGATTAAATTGCTCCGTCAAAATGTTGATTTGGATATTGTTTGTTTCACTGAAATCTGGTTTCTTCTCGCATACAATGCTCCTGTTTTTCTTTCTTCACACAGTAAATAAAAACTAAAAAAAAAGTATTTCCTTAGTGGAAGGAATGTAAATTATAACAATAAAAAAACAGAAAGGACTTGATCTATGTCTGTTCCAACTGGTGGCTCACAAAGTCAAATATCTAAAATGACAACAAAATAAAAATAAAAAAATCCCAAAAATCACAGACAAAATATCAGACAAATATAAAAAATGACAACGAAAATCCCAAAAAATTACTCGTCACGCACAAAACGACAATATAAAGACAGAAAATGAGAGAAAATTACACAAAAGGACAACAAAAAAAGTCAAGAACACCAACAAAAAAAAGACGTTTGATTATACCAACACCAGACGACAACAAAAAACAGAAAGAAAAACATACAAAACTAGAACAAAAATACAAAAAAACTACACATCACACAGAAAACAACTGAAAATATACAAAATCACTCAAAAGAAACACAACATCCCAACAACAATAAGTGATATGGCAAAAAAAAACACACAAAACAACATCAAAAGGACAGAAAAAATACAGTACAACAAAAATACACTAAATTACACACAAAAAACCCAATATGACTAAAAAACAGAAAAATTTGCAAAACAACAACAAAATGGCAAAATAATTAATCATCACACACAAAAACAAGAACAGGAAAATACAAAACGACAACAAAAATAAACAATACGTTTCCAAAAACTCACAAAGCAACAAGAAAAAAACAGAAAACAGAAAAATATTCACACAAATGACACAGAAAATAGAAAAACGTGTGCCAAAAACACACACGGTGACAACAATGAAAACAAAAATAAACTTTATGACAGAAATAGAGACAAACCCTCTGTTGTTTCCTGTCTTAATGCTCAGACGTTATTCTAATGCCGACATGAATGTTGATCATGTGACCCTCAGATCAGATACAATGACAGTTTTGTGATGTGATAACAGTTGTCCATCCCTGATCTGATATAAACTAAATATCAAACCCTGTGTATATGTATGTAAACATATTTCATAAAAGTCATTATTTGAGGGTTTTTATGTTGGATGTGGTTTTGTTGTGAGAGATTTATGGAGGGGAAATGTTTGACAAGAGCACTTTTTAAATCTCACACATTATTAGTGAATAATAATTATTATTATTATTGTTATTATTTTCACACCCACGCCTCCTGGACCTGATCTGAGAGAGAGAGAGAGAGAGAGAGAGAGAGAGAGAGAGCGGTTGAGTGGAAGAGGTGAGGAACACACACACACACACACACACACACACACTTTCATTATCCTGCTCCCGCTCCGTCAATGCTGCTTCTTTTCTCTTTCCCTCTCTGCGTTTTTAGGAAAATCACTCTCTGAATTGGAAAAAGGCCCCGGGGCCACATGCACTGGTTTCTCTCTCTGTTGGATAATTGACTCCCATTGGCTGGTAATTCATCGTCTGCATATGCAGCTAATTCATCAGGACAGGAGAGAAGATGTTCACCTCTAGACCTGGTACAGCCCAGCAGCCTGAACCCCAACACACACACACACACACACACACACACACACACACACACACACACACACACATGGCCCAGCAGCCTGAACCCCAACACACACACACACACACACACATTCACACACAGCCCAGCAGCCTGAACCCCAACACACACACACACACACATACACATGGCCCAGCAGCCTGAACCCCAACACACACACACACACACACACACACACACACACACACACGGCCCAGCAGCCTGAACCCCAACACACACACACACACACACACACACACACACACACACACACACACACACACACACACACACACACACACACACACACACACACACACACACACACGGCCCAGCAGCCTGAACCCCAACACCTACACACACACACACATTCACATGGACCAGCAGCCTGAACCCCAACACACACACACACACACACACACACACACACACACACACTTCTTTGCAGCATAACAACTAAACGCAGCATCACCATGTTTACTGTGAGCTCTGGGCTCCACTATCTGACCTGTGTCCATAGATCTGTGAGCTCTGGGCTCCACTATCTGACCTGTGTCCATAGATCTGTGAGCTCTGGGCTCCACTATCTGACCTGTGTCCATAGATCTGTGAGCTCTGGGCTCCACTATCTGACCTGTGTCCATAGATGTCACTGATGTATTCTGGACCAAACCCATTCACAGATACACACACATGCATGGCCCCAACACACACACACATAAACACAAATATGCATACATACAAACAGCCCAACACCAGCCAGGCTTGAGTTTAACCTCCATCACCTCCACCTGCACCCCCCCACCCCCCCTTCCCCTCCCCAGAAGAGCCTGGGCATGGAATGAGAGGAGGGAGTTAGTGGAGGAGAAGCCTGAGATGATGGATGGGACACATTGTGGCATTAGGAATAGCAGCGCACACTGTCAGCCTGTGTCTATTCTAATCTGGGAGGAAATAGACTTGTTTCCACATTAGGAGGACAAGTAAGAGCAGAATTAATTGAGCAATCAGGCCATTAAAGAGAAAGTGATGTAGGAACATTCATCACTGCTGACCACAGCCCTGCCTTTATTCCTGTTCCCTCATCTTCAAACAGATTAGGATTATTGTGACAAGACAAAGCTATCTTTTGTCTTTTTTTTCTCCTGGTGCATTTATCACGCTTGTCACATGTTCTAAAGGCTTTCACTTTGCACACCTTGGCTCATTTTTTCTCCCCCGTGGAAGTAAATCTGCAAAATAATGGATCGCACGGACAAAAGTCGGCTGATGATCAGGTGAAACGTGGCAAAATCTGCTTTTCAAGTTGTGTTGCTCTGATGTTTGGATTATTTTAAATGACACTCGGTTTGGTAAAGATATCAGTTAAATAAAACCATATTTTTAGTAATGATTGCTGTTTTTATATTATATACATATACAAATAACATGGAAACATTCAAACATTTTGGCAAGTGCTTAAATCAAGTCTATGACATACAACTATACATACAGTATTAACGTAAAGACCAGAGGAATAGAAGTCAGTCTGTCCATACGCTCAATTTGTCCCTGATACAACAAATGCAGATTAGAATAACAGAAAAATGTACAAAACAACAACAAAAACACAAAAACTAAGCCTAAAACTCCAAAACCTACAACAGAAATACACAAAATCACTATAAAAACACAAAAAATGACCAAAAAAAGCACCCATAAAAGTCTAAAAATGCACAAAAAGACAACAAATGTACACAAAATGATGGAAAAACACACACACAGAATAATAACAAAACTGATTAAAATAACGCAAAAACACACAAAACGATGGAAAAATATACAAAACAATATCAAAATTACAAAATGATAACAATAAGACTAAATGATTAAAATAACACTAACAAACTATAAAAACACAAAATGATGTCAAAAAAAAAACATATACATAATGATGACAAAAATGCAGAAAATGACTCCAAAACATACAAATCAACAAAGAGAATGAGAGAAAAAACACACAAAGTGATTCAAAACACTAAACAAATCTAAAAATGCACAAAAATTAAACAAAAACACACAGAATCAACAACAAATACACACAAAATAACGCCCTGACTTACAAATCAACATAAAATACTCTCCAGAAACACACAAACGGCAACAAAAACACACAAATCCCTGTGTTAATGCTCAGATTATTCATTAATATTATAAATGCTGACATGAATGTTGTTAGTGAAACCCTCAGATCAGATAAAATCACTTTTTTGTGAGATAAAGTTGTCCATCTTTGCTCTAAAGAGGTAAACAGCTCCTGTGGATTATATTCTGTAATCATGAATATTATAATATGAATCTAAACAAGTGATAAACACGTGTATTATAAACCAACCTGACTGTCCTTTGATGTGAGTCTGTGTTGTTTCTGTTTCAGGTTCAGCTTCTGTTTAACTTTTCATCAAAACTACTTCCTCACAACTCCAATGTTTGTCCTCCATCGTCCTCTAGTGGAAAAACCAGGAACAACATGTCCTAATCAAACATATGGATTTGTTTGCTTCAAATGAAACTACAGCAAGTTAAATACATCTGATTTAATTCATGATTGTTGAGAACTTTTACAAAAATCCAAATGAACATTTCTAGCTGTATTTTGTTCCTGGTGTGGACTTTTTGTGTAGAATTTGCATGTTCTCCCTGTGCTTCCATTTGTCTTTCTTTCCACAGCCCAAAAATGTAGGAAATTGTCGAGTAATTATACAAAATTAATTTATAAAACAACAGCAAAAATACACAAAATGATGACAAAAAAGACTACATTATTATTGGGGGTTTTTTTTGTTTTTTTTAACAACAAAAACACGCAAAATGATGGAAACAAATATACAAAAATACCACAAAAAATGCAGAAATTGGCTCCAAAGCACACACTAATACACAAACCCCTCCATAAGACACAAATAAATGTGTGTGTGTAATTGTGAGCAGTTTGCAAACAATGTTTGGTTAATTACTGTATTTTTTATGCCTGCACTTTTATAATTGCAGATAATTTAGTTTTTGATTTATGATGAAATGTGATGTTACTTGTTCCTTGTTAGTTGAATAAACAAAACAAATTGTTATTTGTCAGGATTATATTGGGGGCCGATGGGTGTGGCTTGAAAGGTCACCTTCATTCAAAATGGGAAAAAAAAACCCAAAAAACCATTGAGAACCACTGAACTAGCGTAACGCGTTACTAAGTAACTAGGTTACCAATATCTATGATGCCCTTATAAAACAGCTTCATGGTTTATTTATTTTTCATGACGATGGCAGCAGGAGTCGATCAATACTAACATCAGGTTCTAAACTTCACTGAATGTGGGAGGAAACGAACACTAAAGCAACCTTTTTTTGGAGCGTGACCCTGTTTTAATATCACAAATTTCTGGTAACCCCAAATATTTTCTTTTCTTTCAAGAATTAGTTTTCGATTATGTTTATTCTGTGTTACAAATGCATAGTAGCCAGGGTTAGCAACAAGCTGTGTCAGCTCAGATTGTTTTTTAATTTGAAAATAAGTAATAATTTACCAATACTGTTAGAAAAAATCATTTTAAATCAATTAATAGTTATTTCAGGTGACCCCACATGGGATCACAACCCAAGGTTGAACAACTATGTCCTAAAGCACATGTGTCAAACTCAAGGCCCAGGGGCCAAATCTGGCCCTTCAGAGCATCTGATTCGGCCTGCAGGAGAAAATTAAAATGACAGAGAAAATATGAATCATTCAGTTGTAAATTGTTGTTGAAAGAACACAAAATTTTTCTAAAATTCTGCAATTTTTTTGTATGTTATCCCACAAAATCTCCCCAAATTAAATTAAAATTGTTCAAAAAAAGATCACAGGACATTTAAGTATGTGTCATTTATTGTTTGGACATTGTTGATGCCTTCCAAAAATATATGTATAATTTATAAATGGAAGTGCAAACTTGGGCACATTAATGCTGAAAATGTTCGTTTTTCGCCCAAAAACCTGCGCTCAATTCCGTTCAAACTGGTTCGTATTTGGCCCCTGAACTAAAATGAGTTTGACACCCCTGCTCTTTGTGTTGTCTGTTTGTATTCTGTGCACTGAAGTAGATAAAGTTAAAGTGTTACAGTATCTAATTTATAAAGCAATGTCTGTCTGTCTGTCTGTCTGTGTGTGTGTGCGTGCATTCCTTAAATAGCTCTCAGACTGACCTGAGACTTTCAACATGGCTGCTGCTTGGTTGAAAGGTGTGCAACGTCAGATTTCTTTGGACTGCAATGATACCGTTCATAAATTATTTGATGAAATTGTCTGAAATGCAGCTTTGCAGAACAGCTCAATGTTGACAAGTAGTCCTAAAAAAAAAACACCCCGCAAATATTGACCAGCAGGTGTCCTCAGTGAACAACGTTTGTAACTAAGGTGAGTAATAATAATAATAATAATAATAAATCATAAATGGGCTTTCACTATAAATATATTGTATGTAGCCTATAATACAGTGCTAAATATTATGCTCTGCACAAGTAAATCAACTAGCTACAGGTTAGTGTGTTTATACTGCCACATTTCATCCCATTCCTACGATGTTAGCTTTGTTTGTTGCAAATCTGTATGTGCTGACTATGATGATGACATGAATAATAGACATTTACAATTTGTTTACATTATTAATCCATTGCCACTGCCTGCTAAATGTTGTTCATCCAGCTCTCTCTCTCTCTCTCTCTCTCTCTCTCTCTCTCAGGCTGCAGATGTATACTAGCTTATTTTACAGTGCTAAATATTAAACCTACCACTTTTCTATAACAATACATACTTCCTACAGGCTTCAACTAGTGCAGTCACTAGTTGAAGAAATTAAAATTGGATGGCCATCCTGTAATAAACATATAAAACCACTAGAGGGCAGCAAACCATATTAAAAAAACACTTCCTCCTGAGCTCCTTAAACAGTCACATGTTCTGTATGGATGTAAAAATAAAAGCTCAATGTTTTAAATACAGGCCAGAGATGATCTGTGTCAGTGATGATTCACAAACATTCATTTATTCACATGCAGCTCTTTGTACTTTAATAGAAAAAATCCGCCTACGTCACGATTGAGGTCAATGTTTGTTCCTTCTTATAAATATGATGCATCATCATCATTATTTGTTTGTAGTTTTTACCTCTTTGATAAATCTCACAATTTTTTTCAGTGGTGTTTTTACAATGTCAAAAGTTTGCTGTTTTAGTGACTTTTACGGACATGTTCCATCATTTCTAAAGTAGTTTTCACACATTTAAATTCAGTTATTACAGCTTCAACACAGATTATTATAACTATGGAAACAAGTGTATTTTCTGGGTCAGACACTGATGTTGGATAACAAGACCTGACTGTAATTCTTCATGATTGTGCTTCATGCACTGGTGGGCAGTGATAAAGAGATTTGTTATCAGAGTTTGGGAGAACTTCCTTTTACTAGAACAGTGTGTCCAAGCACGGCCCTTTAAGATGGACGTGAAACTGATAATGAAGTCATTTTGTGTTCATTTTGTGGATGTGTTTTGTAAATGAGAGCAATTCAAGTATTTTGAAAATCCCAATTTTTGAGCCTGCGGTCTGCCATTTTATGACGTCACAGGTTAGACAGACATTAATTCTGTGTCTATAACAAATGCAAAAAGTGCCGCGTGTAGTTAGCTTGTTTTTTTAAACCAAAAACCAGCTGTTAAGCTAAGCTAAACTAAACTAAGCTAGCAGGGCTAACAGCTGACTCACAGCTGTTGTCAGCAAAGTAACACTTCTATTCAACTTTATTTTCAATTCAACTTTATATATATAGCATATATAACAACAAGTCATCTTGTAGCGCTTGTCAAATTATATAAATTTTAATACATTTGGGTCCAGCCTCTGTCGTCAGAGCCAAAATGGCAAAATAGTGTAGCGATTATATGCAGTAAATGCTACAGTAGTATACAGACATTTTTCTGTCATTCTGTTTATTTTAGTTGTTATTTTCTGTTTTCTGAGTAATTTCTTGGTCATTTTTGTCATTTTCGCATATTCTTGTAGTTGTTTTGTGTTGTTGTTTTGTATATTTTTTTGAGTCATTCTGTGTATTTTTGGCTGTCATGTTGTGATTTCGACGTCATTTTTGTTTATTTTGTGGTGATTTTACTGTCATTGTATATTTTTGTAGTTGTTTTGTGTTTTTGTTGTTGTTTTGCACATTCTTTGGGTCCGTCTGTGTATTTTGGTTGTCATGTTGTGTTTTCTGAGTCATTTTTGTGTATTTTGTTGAACATTTGGTGTGAGTTTTACAGTAATTTTGGGTATACATTACAAACTTAGAACGCAAAAGTAAAATACAGATACATTTTTCTGTCATTCTGTGCACTTTGGTTGTAATTATGTCTTTTCTGATTCATTTTTGTGTATTTTGTGGTCATTTTACTGAAATTTTATATATTTTTGTAGTTGTTTTGTACATTCTGTTTTTGTGTGTTAAATGATCATTTTACTGTCACTACTGCATATTTTTGTAGTTTTTTTTTTTGTGCGTGTGTTTTTGTTGTTGTCTATTTGGGTTTTTCTGTGTATTTTTTGCTCTCATGTTGTATTGTCTGAGTCATTTTTGTTGTTATTTTGTAGCCATTTTTACAGTGGGTTTTTCATGTATTTGTTGGTCTTTGGGCCAATCACGGTGCAGCGTCTCGTTGCTGGGCAGTATAGCGAAGTCTCCGTGCTGTACATTAGCTACAGTCCACGCATAATTACTCATATAAAGCTGTTATTACGCCTTATAACGTGTCACAGTATAGACGAATGTGTTGCAGAGGTCCAGTGTGTATTTGTAAGTCTTTGAAAATTGTTCACTTGTTATAACTTAGTTGTAGTCAGTAGTTATATTAATAGCGGCGCTGATGCTAATGCTAGGGCTAGCTTAACTTTTTTGTAGTAGTAGTAGTAGTAGTGACCAGCTGAGGACAGACACGCCCCTGTGACGTATTTCCGTCCAATGGGAGTGTGGAGGCAGAGCTCTGGACCAATGAGCGCTGTATGCAAATGAGCTCGTGACTCCGGCTGTCCCGGAGCCCTTTAAAAACTAGCTGCTAGATGATGAGTGAGTCAGAAGAAGCAAAAGCTGAAGTCAAACAGTGTGAAACGCAGGATTCTAACCGGACACTAAGCTACCGTTTGCTGCAAAACGGATTGGATTTAATGTACAACATGACATTTGAGGAATTAAGTGGAGATTATTCCCAGGAAAGGTAAATATGTCATTTATTTCATATTTATTTTAAGCTCGACTTTCGTGTAGGATCATATTTCACTGCACGATAAGGTGTTTTTACGTGTTTGTGGTGAATTTAACACAACTTTAGCCTCTGAACGGCAGCTTGCTTCCATTTAAAAGTAGTTTATGGTAAATAAATTAAAGAACAACAATGTATAGGTTAATTACGTTTTTCAAACTTGTTAAAGTTAAAAGTCCTCGTGTTGTGTGTAGAGACAGAAAGGAGCCGGTACCGGGGGGTGTTGCGGATTCATTCGCTTACGTTCAAACTAATGACAAATTGTCGTTTTTCCTCATTTATGCAGACGTTTACGTGCTTTTTCTTGCTTAAACAACAGAGTTATGATGACATACACATGTTTGACATACAATAAGGTGCTCTGAAACGAATTGCTAGCTTCCTGTTTTTTGTTGCAACATCTGGAAAACGGTGCATACTCAAGCGAAGCCAATTATATTACAATAAACTATATTTAAATCATAAAGTCGCTTTTATTGCGAGTGATACAGGAAACTGTTTTTATGCTAACTTGCATTATGGGTGTCTTATTAATCAGAAAGTGACCGGTGAACGAGTTGGTCCGTAACCGCTGCCGGTGTTTCAGCGAGAAGTCATTATTAATAGACGTAAATTAGGGATTTTCGATATACGATTTTTGCCGATATTGTCCTGCACTTAATTGACGATATATCCACACAAACTAATTATGTGGAGTTATATACTTCCACACACCCGAACAAACTGCAGTCGGAGGTCTCAATTGAAGCAAAAACAAATAAAACGTCATAAATAGTCCGTGGGGAAAAAAATTCACAAATAATCAGAAGTATAGACACAAAAATATTGCATAAACAAAAAGATGTAATATAAAGTCAAATAAGGAAATATAAACACAATAATGTTAATGTATATAAATCAAAGATTTAAAGCTGCAATATGTAGAGTCGTGAGGTGCTCCACACTCCCCCCTCCTCTCCTGAAAAATTCACCGGTCTTCTTGTGCACGCGCACAACTGTGGAACCCTTTGCGACTGTTTTCTCCATAGAAACTAGTAAACAAATGTAGGGACTTTATCTTGAGTTATTGGAGAGTTTTCTGATGTTCTCGAGCACGCATCACTCTCTGCTGTGAGGACTGAAAGAGGCTCAGAGCTGCTCTTCTCACACACAAAAGCAGCTGCAGCCGAGCAGAGAGAGCTGTCTGAAAGTGGATCGCGTACAATCCGCCTCATACCGAGTCAGAGAAACCTCAGCGGAATCCGTCGTTCCTCCTGAACACGTTTGTGCCTTTATTCTGTTGCTTCTCCACCTCGGTCTTCCTTTTTACTTCAGCTGGAATATAATGCCATGGGACTGTCCCTACTCTCAGATCAGGAAGGCACATTGACTTTTGACGAGCAGCCAATAGTAACGCTTAAAATAGCTCATGGGATTGTCCTGTTGGTAGAAAGATCTCTGATTGGCTGAAGTTCTAAAGCTCATTTACAGAGATTCACTGCCCACTCAGAACACTTTGAACTACAATATTCAATATAATATAAAAGGATGATTATGGATTTTTGACCAAAAAAAACCCCTCAAAAATTACATATTGCAGCTTTAATATAAACACAAAAATAAAAATAAACACAAAATGTTCATACAAGCCAAAAAATATCTAAACACAAAGATAAATAAATAAGTATAAACAGAAACAAATTAAAATAAGAAAATATAAATACAGTATATATATATATATATATATATAACCAAAAAATAATAATGTAAACCAAAAATGTAATATAAACAAAATAAGAAAGTATAAACAGAAAAAAAACTAAAATAAGAAAATAAAAACACATAAAAATATGAAGCTTCATTTACGATATATATATATGCTGCAAATGAAAGTTGTGTTGTTCTAGTGTCATTAATAGTGGTTTTTATTTGTGTTGTAGAATGGATACGGTGGCTAAAGCCCTGGAGGAAGTGCTAACGGCTGCGTTAGCTCAGGGATGCCTCACGGTGGGCGTCTACGAAGCTGCTAAGTCGCTCAACGTGTGAGTGAACGGTTAAACATGCAATCACGCAACAGCTGATACTCAGATTATCTCTAAACAACCCTGACACACTAATGCTAATGCTAATCTGTATTGGTTCTCGTTCCACAGAGACCCAGATAACGTGGTTCTGTGCATCCTGGCGGCCGACGGTGAAGACGTCCAGGACGTGGCTCTGCAGATCCACTTCACCCTCATCCAGGCGTTCTGCTGCGAGAACGATATCAACATCCTGAGGGTGAACAACACGCGGCTCCTGGCTGAGCTGCTGGGGGGAGGAGGAGGAGGGGGCGGAGCCGGGAAGCAGACGGGCGGATCCACAGAACCCCTGGACCTACACTGTGTTCTGGTGACTGTAAGTACTGTTTTCTGTCCTTCCTCCTGCTGCTGTGTTTTCATACACATTGTCCAATCAGCAGAGAGAACATGTCAGAACTTGTTCCTGTAGCTCCTCCCACAAACCTGAGGAATTTCAGCACAAGCACACCATGTGACTGCCTTTAAATATGTTTTATTTACGCCACTAATACATCACCACTACAATTATTTACACATTACATCAAGATGTTTTAACTCATGTGTGTCAAAGTCGAGGCCCGCAGGCCAAATCTGGTCCACCACAGCATCCAGTCTGGCCTGCACATTATTTGCAGTAGTTTTTTTTTTTTCTAAAACATGGAAAATTGTTGCAAATTATCCAAAAGAAATCTGGAAAATTACATTGAGAAATTAAGTTGCAAATTCAGCAAATACAAACACAAAAAATGTATATAAATAAAATGTATTATAAACACAATAAAGGAAATATGAACACAAAAAATAAATAAAAAGACAAAACATTTATATGAACAAAATTTTATATAAACAAAACCTAAAAATTTGATACAAACCAAAAAAATATGCTTTCCAAATAAATCCGACGTTTCACACCTTTGAACCATGCAGCAGCCATGTTGAAAGTCTCAGCTCTGTCTGAGCCTGATTCACAGAGATATTTGAGACACACACAGACAGACAGACGGACAGAGATTCCTTGATACTGTATATACATTAAAGAGATTAAGTGAATATTTTATGGCTCACACTGGGATGTTCATGAGTCTAACGGCCTCCTCCTATTGGTTGATTTCACCTCAGAGCCCGCCCTCGTCGTCCTGGAAGGACCCCGCCCTGAGCAAAGTGAATCGCTTCTGCAGAGAGAGTCGCTGCATGGACCAATGGGTGCCCATCATCAACCTGCCTGAACGATGATCCCTGGACTCTAGAAACCTGCCCAGATACGGATCTATGTGTGCACAGGAGGAGCAGATCTACATCCAGAGATCTACGTCTACTCTACGTCTCTGGAACTAAACATTTAAGGTCAATCAAAGCAAAGCGACGCTGTTGGAGTCGCGTCTGTTGGGACGCCTAGAGTTCCGTCGTCAGCTGGACGTCGTTTGTGTAAAGCCGGAGCGTGTTGGTCGGCGCGATGACATCATCACACGTTTGTTCTGTGATGAGTCGGCGAAAACGAGTGGAGCTGATTGGACCGAAGGCCTGAAAACAGAAAAACTAAGCACTTGTTCAAGCACTGGAAGCCTTTGATGATTTCATTCTTTCTTTGATGAAAGTTGTTCACGTTCTTGTTGTTGTAATAATTTATAAAAAGGGAAGGGCTAAACACACACTCTGTGAAAACGTTCTTTGTGTAGAAACAAACTGCCAAATAGTTCCTTTTGTTACAATTTAAGTTATTTCTAATTCTATTTAAATGTATTTATGTCTTTTTTTTTTTACACTCAAACTGTTTGCTGCAAACTCAGACGTATTTGCTGCCATTAAAGATATATTTTGAAAGACAAACATGTGTTTTATTGCTGGAAAAGTTAGCGTAGCTGTGCTAATGGCTGACCTTTGACCTTTGAGCAGTAGTGGTTGTAAAACAAAGAGGTTTTTCACGTGCATGTCCACAGGTGTCGCGCTGGCCTCTGTGAACTTGCCCGCTCCTCAGAACAATGGCCGCTCTCTGTGTGTGTGTGTGTGCAGGGTTCTGCCTCAGTCAGCAGGAACACACACACACACACACAGCTTTGGCTTTTCACATGTTCTCGGTGGTTTGTAGGAAAGGCTTAGGTTGCATTTTCTCACCCAGTCAGACCTCCTACAAGGTGACAACTGCACAAAGTCATCCTACACAGGTGAAAGAAAGGTAGCAGAGCTCTTATTTTGAAAATGCAAAGATTGCACTTTCACACGCAGAGGGAAAGAGTGGAGTTTCTATGATGTCACCATAACATATGCAAAATGACTCCAAAAACACACAAAACAACTTAAAAATGACAAAAAATAGACAAAATTAGAGAAAAATACAAATTTACTTGAAAAACACACAAGATGACTACAATTAAATGACTGAAAAAAAACACAAAACAATAGAAATTACAAAAAATGGGCAAAAAAAACTCCCAAAACAACAAAAATTACAGAAAACAGACAAGACAAGGTTACAGAAAAATACACAAATTTACTCCAAACACACAAGATGAATACAAATAGATAATTGAAAAATATGCACAAAAAAAACACACTAAACAACAACAAAAAATGACAGAAAACTGACAAAATGAGGAGAGAAATACACAAATTTACTCAAAAAACACATTTAACATAAACACAAAAAATAAATATAAACAGAAATACAAAAGTATAAACAAAAAAAACTAAAATAAGAAAATATAAACACAAACAAATACATATGAACACAAATAAGACATTTTAAAAGGTAGAGCAGCTTTTCTTTTGAAAATGCAAGGATTGAACTTTAGCACTCAGTGGAGTTTCTATGATGTCATTTGGATTCAAGGCAGAAAATCCCCCTGAAAGTGCTGAGTCATGGTCATGAGGGCGGAGCAGCTGATTGGCTGAGCATGTGAACGAGCTCATGTGATGATGTTATAAACTCCATGAGGTAAGAATAGTTACAGGAATTCAAGAGAAAAACTCAGTCACACTGTTTGTGACATGGAAAAATACACAAAACAAACCCCAAAAAAACACACAAATAACATGAAAAAATGTCCACAAAGAACAGCAAAAATACAGAAAATGACACAAAACATACAAGAATAACAAGATAAGATAATACACAAATTTACTCGAAAAACATACAAGATGACTACAAATAAATAACTGAAAATATATATACAAAACAACAACAAAAAGGGAAAAAAAACCCACAGGAAAATTACAAAAATAATTACAGAAAATAGAAAAAATACACTAATTTACTTCAAAAACACACAAGATGACTACAAAAAATCATTGAAAATTGAACAAAATTACAACAAAAATGCACAAAACAACAACGAAAACACACAAAAACATTGAAAAAATTACAGAAAACAGACAAAACCAACAAAATTACAGAAAAATACAGAGATTTATTCAGAAAACACAAAAAAAATGATTACAAATACAAGATGACAACAAAATAACTCCAAAAACACACAAAGCAACAACGAAAACACACAAAACGTGACAAAAAAACAGACAAATTTACAGAAAAATGCACAAATTTGTTTGAAAAACTACAAAATGACGACAGATAAAAGACTGATCTCTCTCAGAGATCTTCTGTAAGTGCGGCTACATTCCTGCGCAAAGTAGAAACTTTTTGGTGGTTCCTGTGTTAGCTTAGCGTTAGCTTAGCCAAAATGTCCTTAAAATGGTTCCACATGGTTCCACGTGGCACTGTGTGAAAGGTTGAGTCCAGTGAAAATTACTGATGTAATGTACCATTGCAGTGGTTATATTAAGGCTGTGTGTGTGTGTGTGTGTGTGTGTGTGTGTGTGTGTGTGTGTGTGTGTGTGTGTGTGTGTGTGTGTGTGTGTGTGTGTGTGTGTTTCTAAAATAGAGCACAGTTTCATAATCTGATAAGTGACAAAGCACTTTGAGTGTAAAATGTTTTGCAATCCTGGGAACACACTGTGCAACACTGTGCAACACTAAAACATAAAGTGTTTCATTGTCAGTCGTGACAAAGTGAAGAAAGATAGAAACGTTTGTGCGATTTCACTTTGGAAAGACGGTAAATATGCAAAGATAAGACGATTGAAGAATAGTGGAGAAACGCTGTATAGAGAGAGATACAGTAAGCAGAGAACACAGAACACTATAGAACAGGCAGAGGAAACTTAAACATTTTTAAAGTACAGAAAAATGCACAAAAGGACAACAAAAATGTACAAAATGACTCAAAAAACATTTAAAATGACAATAAAATATACAAAAGAACAACAAAGATACACAAAACGACAACAGAAATACACAAAATGATGACAAAAATGACTGAAAAATGGCCCAAAATACAGCAAAAATAGACAGAATGACTCCAAAAGCACACAAATATAATGAAATGAAAAACAAAACCAACATAATGTCAAAAATCTACAAAATGACTCCAAAAAACAGTATAATAAAATGTATAAAAAAACAACAACAAAAGAACACAAAATGACTTCAACATACATACATGAGTAACAGAAAATGTGCAAAATGAGGCCAAAATCACAATAAGACGACATTTACAAAGATGCACAAAATGACACCGAAAACACACAAAATGGCAAAAAAAAAAACACCCATAATAAAACACAGAACAGCAAAAATACACAAAAAGACAGAAAAATAAACAATAAACTTTCATACGACTCCAAAAACGTGACAAAAAAACACCAAAATGACGCAAATAACACACAAAACAACAACAAAAATGCACAAAATGACTCAAAAAAATCAAACTTTGCAGTAAAACAAAGGACAACAAAAATGATTTGCTATTTCTGTGGTGATGCTCAGAGGTGTCATTATTCTAAATGCTGACATGAATGTTTTAAATGTGACTCTCAGATCAGATTAAATCACATTTTATTGTCAAAACAAATGATTTAATTTTTCCTTTTTGTGTAATTGTGTGTATTTTATTCTGATTCATGCGTCTCTTCATATTTGCAGCTTGTGTGTGTGTGTGTAGTTTATTTCTGTCTGATGTCAATGAATGAATGAATGAATGAATGAATGAATGGTTCATGACTTTCATAATAAGCGTCTCTTTCCAGTGTGATGATGGATTCCCAGCAGCAGACAGTAGATAAAGGTGATTGATGAAATTAAAATAATAGAATTTATATTTATTTGTGGCTTATTAAGCAGTGACTGTGTTAAATGGTAGGTTCATGTGTTCATTAAAATCAAACTGTGGGCGTAGAGAAGTGTTATATAAGGCCTGTTAGGGCAGCAGGTTAATGATGGTGATTAACAGGAAACAATCAAATAAACAAATGAACACTTTCTTTGTTTTCTTCTTCTTTGAAGCGTCGTTGACTCAATAAGATGTCGAGAACCTCTGATCATATTCATATTCTCAGTGTGGGAAGGATTTCTTACTACTGTACATCCCTAAAGTGATCTGCAATCTACTATAGAGCGTCGACAACATGAGGCGACAGAAAAATAAACAAAATCACTCTAAAAATACAGAAAAATAGAAAAATTTACTTCCAAAAAAACTAAAATAACTCAAAGACAAAACAACGAACGACACACAAAATTACTCCAAATTACTACAAATAGACACAAAAATAACAAAACAATAACAGAAATACACATAAATGACTCCCAAAAGCTACAAAATAACACAAAAATATAAAAGACTACAAAAATATGCTCAGAATTGCTCGGAAAAAAACAGAATAGCAACAAATGTCCACAAAATAACTTAAGAAATGCACAAAATTACAGAAAAATACACCACATGAAATTAAAAATGCAAAAAATTACAAACTGCACAAAATGAATCCAATAACACACAAAAATGCAATAAAAATGTACATAAATGACTCCCAAAAGCTACAAAATTACACAAAAGTATACAAGACTACAAAATATGCCAGGAAATACATAGCATAAATATGAAAATGACTCAAAAAACACACAGAACAACAACAAAAGCACACAAAATAACAAAAAAAGAATAAAATGACAGAAAAATACACCACATGAAACTAAGAATGTAAAAAAAACCCCAAAACGCCACAAAATGACTGAAAAACACAATAAAAATGCACATATTTGATTCCCAAAAGCTACAAAATTACTAAAAGAATATACAAGACAACAAAAGATGCCACAAAATACACAATGACTCGAGAAACACAAAATAACTCCAAAAACATACAAAATGACTCCAAAAACATACAAAATGACAAAAACACTTAAATGAATTAAAAAAACACACAAAATGACAGAAAAATAAACCACGTGAAACTAAAGAATGCAAAAACTGCACAAAATGACTCCAAAACACAATAAAAATGTACATAAAAGCTATAGAATTACACAAAAAGGCACAAAATTATACAAGACTACAAAATATGCCAGGAAATGCACAGCATAAATACAAAAATGCACAACATGACTCAAAAAACACACAAAATAGAAACAAAAGCACACAAAATAACTTAGAACAAAATGACCGTAAAATATACAGAAAGAGAATAAAAACACACAAAATGACTCGAAAAACACACAGAATAGCAACAAAAGTGCATAAAACAACTCATAAAGACAAACAAAATGAGAATACAAATGAACAAACTTTCTTAAAAAATGATGACATGCAGAAGTCACTGTCATCACTGATGTGCAGGTGAAACTTTCCACAATTTTCAGCTCTTTTCTTTCTTGAAATTCCAATAAATCAGTGGCTAATGTGTTAATTTATCACTGTGAGAAGTTCATCAGAGGATATTTAATGTTGGCGTCACATTTGGAATCATTTTTTAGAGAGAGTAACTTTATATTTAAGAATGATACAGTTTGCTTTTATTTTGGAAGCTTTGTGTTTATCCTGGAACAGTGTGGAACTGACCCCCCCCCCCCCCACCACCCTTATACACCCCACCCCCCCCTCACCCCACATCAGCACATTCCTACCCAGTGACTGACACTAGCACAATGAGCAGCACGATGGGATTAGAGCTCACAACCTCCATGCTTTACACTGAACATGGAAACATTCTTCTTCCTGTACGTGAGCATTAGAACATCTTTATAGACATCAGCCCTAGTTACACTTTACTACTAGTAGTACTTCTAACTAACTATAGTCATGATAAATAAATGTTAGCTAAAACTAGAAATTAGCATTATATGCTAATAAGGGGGTGGGGAAAAGTAATCCCTCCTACTTCATTTTCATTTGGTGGATTAGTATTACTAGTGAATCTATTGGCGTTACTGGTGCTACTAGTAGCTTAGAAGTAGAACTAGTAAACAACAATGTGATTTAAAGTAAAACACTAGTCATAAGAGCCTGACAAGGAAATAGTTTTGCTAGTAATACTAGTAAAGCTTTGAGTTTTTACTAATAACATTCTTTACATCTACTAGTATTACTAGTAACACAAAATTTTGCTTTACGGTAAGAATACTGCGCTGCAGTTTTCATTGATTTGGCAACGGTCTTTGATTCCGCGGACCACTCCGTCATGCTTGGTAGACTCAGAGATGTCGGACTCTAACGCTGCGTTCTAACGGGACGCGGCACGACTTTTTGTGGCTTGTGCTCTGAGCAAAAGCTTCCGCAGGGTCGAAAAGGATCATATTTGCTTCATATGCGCGTCTGAAGCGAATACAAAAGCGCCGCCAACCAGACTCCCTTTCTTATCATGCTCTTTATCTTCTGTGGAAGCTGAAGTGCCGTCAAAACGCTTGACCCCGGCGTTCCTGGATTCACCAGGTTAAGCAGCGACGCATCTAACGCGGTGAGTTTCACTGTTTTCTTCAGGTGTCGTAGAGGTCCCACACCCCCATCATTATTTCTCCTCTAAGCTGAATTCGGAGAAAAGACCTGTGTCCGTGTCGACTCTGATTGGCTTTCGCGCCTGCGCGTCACACGAAACATTCGCTGGAGTTCAATATTTTCAACTCAGGGGAATGACGAATGTCACGGATAATGGGGAGCGTGCATGTCGCGGCCAACGCTCTTGCCACGCAGATCAAACTGTGCCACCCAACAGAAAAAGAATTTGCTTCTTACCACGTCTATCCTATTGACTTTGTATGCACTGTAATCTGGTTGCGCAAACATTTAGTGACGCGTCCCGTGTGAACGCAGAATAAGGGTTGTTTAGCTTGGTTTAATGGCCACTACTCTGGCCGCTTACAATCTGTGATAGCGGAGGGCTTCCTATCTGACGCCCAGCCCCTGTCCAAGGGTGTTTCCAAGGGTTCCATACTTGGTCCAACATTATTCTAAATCTATATCAACAATATTGCTCATGCTGCGGGAAAGTCACATATCGATCTCTATGCAGACGATACCATTCTGTATACTTCCAGTTCACCACTGAGCACTGCTCTGACTTTGCTACAGCACAGTTTCAAAAGTATTCATCATACTTTTACAGTCCTTTTTAAATCGGATGTCATCTATTACACCGCCATCCGTTTTGTCACCGATGCTCCCCTCCGTACCCAACACTGTGATCTGAACTCCTCTAGTCAACTGGCCTTCTCTTCACTCCTGCAGATTGACTCACTGGTATCAGATTAGCTACAAAACCATGACTGGCAAAACCCCTGTTTATCTCCGCTCCCTGCTCAGCATCCATAACAGTAGTTGGAATCTACGCTCCAATAACAACATTAACCTACTCGTCCCAAAATCCCACAATTTGCTGCCCCTAATGAATGGATGCATTTAGAACAGAAACTACATCTCAGTTCCTTCTTCCTGACATGTAAGTGATTATGGATGGACGTGTTTATTTGTCTCTTATCTGTCTCTATGTTTTAAATGTGCATTTGAACTGTTTTTATGTTTCATGTGTAACCCGACTCCCTCCGGCCCAGGTCATCATTGTAAATGAGAACTGGTTCTAAACTGACCTTACCTGGTAAAATAAAACAAATAACGTCTACCCACGCATTAGTGCACCAAAATCATTTACTAGTAAAACAACATTTTCATTTGTTCATACTTTAAATTGAAGTACTAGGTGAGTTTAACTAAATCTAAAACTCAAACAGTTTTCCGTTGTCAAGGAGACACAGATCAACTTGTTTTTTCCTAAACTTTTAGGAGGAAATGTAATAGATTTTTAACAATAGAAGGTTCTGTTTGTCCATCGGTTTCTTCTTAAAGTGTGAGAACTGTTCCATCTCCCCCAGAGTGATGCTCCCATTGTTTACTGTAACAATGGGAGGATCCACACACACACACACACAGACGTTTCCAGAAACAAGGTCGTAGAAACCCCAGTGACCACCAACGGAGAATCAAAACATCAAGCAGAACACACACCTTCCTAAAATAGCCCACACACACACACTCTCCAAGAGCGGAAACCAGGGCTAGCTGCACGCTATATTTAGCCGCTGGTGAGAGGGGTGCAGACACTGAGATAGAAACGTCTGGAGGGAACAAACCAAACCTTCACATTTCCTCCTCTGGAGGTTTCCACTGCAGCAAAGAAAGAAAGAACCTGTTTTAAAAGCTGCAGATAATTTAGATTGAGCAGGTTTGCATTGAGCAACACTAAATATTAAACATCTCTCCTGGACAAAAGGACATAAAGCATGATGTCACCTCCACCATGCTGTTTCAGATGGAATCATTTATGTTTTAATGCATCTGATGAACACAGAGGTCATTGTTATGCAAAAAAAATGGCATATTGAACCACGCATGGAGAACCGGGGGCCCCAAAGTGAATGCACAAAATGTCAGAAAAAAATACACTAAAGAGCAAAAAACAACAACACAAAATGGCTTCAAAACAACAAAGTTACTAAACTCCAAAAAAACACAAATGAGAGAAATATATACAAAAGGACCAAATAAATACACAAAAATGACTTCAAGAATTCCAAAGTTAACTTCAAGAACCCAAAATGATAAAAAAAACACAAAATGACTCCCTCAACTCACAAAATGACAGAGAAAAGAAAAAGACTAAAAATACACGCAACATGAATGAATACACAAAATGACAACAAAAACACAAAAATGACAAACAAAAAATACACAAAAGAACAACAAAATTATACAAAAACTCAAAATGACAATCAAAAAAGCAGAAAATGACTCCAAAAATACACAAATCGACAACAAAAATACCTAAATGAATTCATAAACTGCAACAAAAATGATTAAAAATCAGAAAAAAACAACTTTAAAAACACACAAAACAATGAAAAATACACATTAGAACAACAAAAATACTCAAAATGACTCCAAAAACCCAAAATATACAATAATAAAAGCTGTGTTTCCTGTGTTAATGCTCACATTGGTCATTGTTCTAAGTATTGACATTAATATTGATACTATGACAGTGGGATTGCTGTGATAAAAGTCACTCATCCCATATAAAACATCCTAAAAGCGGGACAAACAGTGATGTATAATATATACACTGTATATTTTGCATATATAAATGATTGTGGCTTGTGAGAGAGACAAACACAGATTGAAACTTTAGCAATGTTTCATTTTATTAATCTTTGCTTTACTTCACAAAGGTCGGAATATTAATAAAGACATTTATCAAAACACAGAATTGATCGCCAGACACGATCACAAAAAACATAAATTATATCTTAAACATTTTAAATGTTATGCTTTTCATTGTGCAGAAGAAAAGCGACAATGGCCCAAAAATAAACACAAATCACTTCCATCCCAACACGACACCAGTGAGACCTTAGAGCAGGGGCGTCAAACTCATTTTAGTTCAGGGGCCAAATACAGAGCAGTTTGATCTCAAGGGGGCCACAGATTTCATGTTTGCACTTCCACGAATACAGAAGAAACAGACAATGTCCAAACAAAACCAAAAAAACATACAAAATGACAGAAAAATACACAAAACAACAACAAAAGTGATTTGAGAAAAACACAGAAATGACAAAAAATACACAAAATGACAACAATAATACACAATAATGACTCCAGAAAAAACATACAAAATTAAAAAAAAAAAAAAATGCAACAGTACAACAAAAAGCAGAAAATAACTCTAAAAACACACAAAATGACAACGTAAATACACAAAAATGACTTCAAGAATTCCCAAATTATCTCCAAAAACCCCAAATGGCAACAAAAAAGCAGAAAATGACTCCAAAAACACACAAAAACACACAAAAAAGAGCCCAGAAAAACACTAAATATGTAAAAAACTGACAATATCTAAGCAATAAGTGACAGAAATCAATCACAAGATTCTCAGTTTAAATTCTCTAGATTTTGAGACTAATTTCTATTTAATTATGGGAAATATTATGCAATAATTTAAAGATAATTTAAGAATTTTGTAACAATTTTAAGTTTTTCAACAGTTTAACATAAAAAATGAGCCCCTGCAAATATTGTTGAGTTTTATTTACACAATGATTCATGTTTTCTCTGTCATTTTTATTTTTTCCTGTGGGCCGAATTGGATGCTCCAAGGGCCGGATTTGGCCCCCGGGCCATGAGCTTTAGAGCAGTGGTTTTTAAAAACAACTATAGATCATAATAATGAAATGAACGAGTGATAACACATTTTAAATAATCTCATTTTGTAAAGAAGTGGAAATAAACAGTATTTAATGCAGTGGATCGTGACCCAAGAATGTCTGGTGACACTTTTTTTTTTAGTTTTTGATCATGTTTTTTAGCTCAGATATATATTTTTTAGTTAAACTAGATTTATATTTCACAATGTTAAAGTGTAGAAATACAGTTGTTTAAGATTGTGTGCTGTTTTAATTAAAACATTTCAAAAAAGAATAATTAAAAAATTTAAAAAAATCAATTTTAGGCGACCCCATTTCAACTCCAGGTTACTCCACATGGGGCCCCGACCCCAAGGTTGAAAAACACTGATTTAGTGCTTCCAGAATAGATTTTTTTCAGTAGTTTTCATCATTTCCATTTTAACACACACACACACACACACACACACACACACACGTGAATGATCTTCCAGAGATGATATTTAGATGTTTCTAAAACACAAAGGCAGGAATGTTGGTGAGCTTTGGTCCCGAGGTTTTTTCCTCACAAAGCACCAGAATCTGAACAGAGCAGATAAAAAAAAACCTTCATTTACTCATTCATTCATTCAGCAGTGACACAGTTCACTTTTTAAATCTGATATCAGACACTGGACACACAGGGAATCCAAAGCGTTGTTTTATAGTTGTATCGTTGAATACTTTAAAGTGATTAAAAATCAACTTATCACCAGCGTTACACAAGGATACCGAGTAATAACACGAGGAAAAGATCAGAGTGAATGAACCCTGACGACAGAATTTAGACTAAAATACAGCAGAAAACTCAAATACTCAGTGGAATGTTTGATGTTACTTTGGCTGAAGCAAACAAGAGAGAAGAAAACAACCAAAAATGACAAAAAAAAAGCACAAAATGACTCCAAAAACCCACAAAAGAAAAACAAAAAAGCACAAAATGGCTCCTAAATGAAAAAATACAAATAAATGACAACAAACCAAAAAAAATCATAAATTGACAACAGAAATGCACAAAATGACAACAGAAATACAGAAGAACTACTAAAGAAAAACACATAAAACAACAAAAAAGCACAAAATGACTCCAAAAATCAAACAAAAGGCACAAAATGACTCCAAAAATACACAAATTAACACAAAAAATGCAAAAGAAAAAACAAACTAAAAACTATTCAAGAAAAAAACACACAAAAGAACAACAAAAAAGCACAAAATGACTCCAAAAACACACAAAATGATAGAAAGATACAACTAAAATGACAACAAAAACAATACTAAAAACACAAATTGACAAAAGAAAAACATTAAGGGAATCCAAAAACCCCAAATGACAACAAATCAAAAACAAAGACTACAAAAACACAAAAAATGAATGATTACACATAACGACAGCAAAAACAAACAAAAAAAAACAAAATGATGAAAAATACACAAAGGAACAACAAAAATTCATAAAATGAGACGAACAGTCAGTGTCTGCTGGAGATGAGTTATCGCTGTTTGAAAATATCAGCTGTATTAATAAAACACAGCCACAGTTTAGTTAGTGGTCAGAGAGAGCAGCACACGCTAACATGCTAACATGTTAGCTGCACATGTTAGCATATAAGGAAAACAACAACAAATCAAATGAAGTAAAGTTAGCAGCTGCAGACATGATCACAGTCCACCGCTCCTTCCACACACACACACACACACACACACACACACACACACACACACACACACACAGAGGATGACAGTGATTAATTAATAAACAGGAAGTGACGCACACACGGCGTAGTGTCGTTACAAAATAGTGCACGGCTTTTTGTCCTTGAAGGGGTTGTCAGAGGTGGGGAAGCCCACGAGCAGAGGGTCGGCCATAGCGTGTTCAGTGCAGTAGTTCATCAGGTCTGCAGAGGCCTTGGACACCTACACACACACACACACACACACACACACACACACACACACACACACACACACACACACACACACACACACACACACACACACACACACACACACACACACACACACACACACACACACACACACACACACACACACACACACACACACTTTATGGCCTGAATCCTGTGAGCAGGTGTGTTCATGCATTTTTGAGTATTTTTTTGAGTATTTTTGTTATCATTTATCGCAGCTATCAAAGCCGCATTAGCTATCAGAGCTAACGCAGTTAACAGAGCTATATATCAGAGACAATACAGCTAACAGAGTCATTTTGTGGGTTTTTTTTGTTGTTCTTATGTGTATTTTTCTTTAATTTTGTGTGGGGTTTTTGTTTTTGTTATATTTTTCTATCATTTTGCGTGTTTTTGGAGTGATGTGCTTTTTTGTTGTTTTGTGTGTTTTTCTTGAGTAATTTTTGTGTAGTTTTTGTCACAGCTACCAGAGCTAATGCAGCTACCAGAGCTAATGCAGCTACCAGAGCTAATGCAGCTATCAGAGCTAATGCAGCTACCAGAGATAATGCAGCTATCAGAGCTAATGCAGCTACCAGAGCTAATGCAGCTATCAGAGCTAATGCAGCTACCAGAGCTAATGCAGCTATCAGAGCTAATGCAGCTACCAGAGCTAATGCAGCTATCAGAGCTAATGCAGCTACCAGAGCTAATGCAGCTATCAGAGCTAATGCAGCTACCAGAGCTAATGCAGCTACCAGAGCTAATGCAGCTATCAGAGCTAATGCAGCTACCACAGATAATGCAGCTACCAGAGCTAATGCAGCTACCAGAGCTAATGCAGCTACCAGAGCTAATGCAGCTATCAGAGCTAATGCAGCTACCAGAGCTAATGCAGCTAACAAAGCTAACACAGACGCTAACCACAGGCTCATTCAGCCACAGGTTATCAAAGTTGCCTCTCAGGGAAAAGGTTAATGTGATTTTTTTCTGAACACAGCCTGTATCTCATCACGTACTGAACAGCTGCACCCTCTGAAGAATGGACGGATTAAAGCAGGAAATACTTCAGATTGTTTTCACCATCCTGACAATGACCATCCCTCGCTCTGTTACATCCTTTAAACTGTCACACATTTACACACCATTTTTAACTGGATGATGAATGTCTGGAAAGTTTGTCATGTGACTGTCCCTTAAGCCCCTCCCTCTCTGTATATCCACAGCTTTCTCATTATTAATCTCTGATCAATGAATGGACACATTTATACCGTGCCGTAAACGGAGGTGATGGATGTATTATTACTGATTGTTTCAACACATGGAGACTTTCAATTCAATTCAACTTTATTTATATAGCGCAAAATACAACAAAGTCATCTCAAAGACTGTGAAAATAAGGTACACATTAAACATGTAATAAGACAATATAATTCAATTGTCATTTGTATGGATTTAAAATCATATTAAAACATTAACCATGATATTCTGTTTAGTTTTCTTTAAAAAATACCGTATTAAAGCGCAATTTAAAAAAAAAAAAAAAATATATATATATATATATATATATACAGTATATATATATATAGTGTTTTAAAGCATCACTAAATGACTTCTTTAATAATGATGACGTGGTTTCATGAGAGTGCTTCTGCAGCTTAAGCCTGGTCTGGAGCAGGTTTGACTCACAGACTATGTTACCATGGTAACCAAGGTGTTTTCTCGTTGATGGGACCTGATTTTAGATTTCTTTTTCTGTTTCAAAAAGTAAATTCTGCATTTTTCATCTGTTTTCCATAATCAAAGAAAATCTGAGTCCATACAAATGTAAATTGTGATATGATGACTTAATATTTTCAGAATAATGAGAGATAAACTAAACAGAATGAGAAGATGTTAAATCATATCAATCTGAACAATGATGTCAGACCTTCATCCTCTCACGGCTGGCCTCTGTCCTCAGCTGCAGAACCGTCCTCCGAGCTAGAAGAATGCTGTTGGCGTTGTGAGTCTTTGACGACATCCTGAACATAGAGAACAAAAGGTTAGAACTGGTGATAATGGGAGTATGAAATGTAAAACCATCACAACTCAAAGCATTTAAATGCACTTTGGTTTCATTTTAATCAGACTCAGGCAAATGGCAGCTCGAGGCCAAAACAACTCAAAAAAAAACACACAAAATGACAGAAACAAAAGCACAAAATATTAATGAAAATAGAGAAAGGAACAACAAAAACACACAAAAAAAACTAAATTATTAATAAGACACAAAAGATAAAAACACAGACAATAGATTCCCAAAAATACAAAAAATAAATAAACAAAACAGCAAATTTACAAAATGACTCCAAAAATGTACAAAAAAACAAAAAAATACACAATGACTAAAAACACATAAAACAATAAAAAAGACACAAAAATGCTTCAAAAATACACAAAAAAAAACTATGAATAAATACATCAAATGACAAAAAAACACACAAAAAAGTACACAAAACAAAATACACAGAAACTCCAAAAACACACAAAACAACAATAGAAACACACAAAATGACACAAAAATTACAAAAGAGCAGAAAAGTACCTAATAACAACACATAAATAAACTGACAAACAAAATACACAAAATGACAATACACAAAACAACAACAAATAAATCTAAAACCTCAAAAAAAGAAAAAAAAATCCCACAATACTTCCCAAAAAACACACACAGAAAACAACTCCAAAAATACACAAAGCAACAGGAAAAAAGCACAAAATATTAATGAAAATAGAGAAAGGAAGAACAAAAACACAAAAAAAAACTAAATTATTAACAAGACACAACAGATTAAAAAAAATTAACAAAACAACACTCAAAAGGACAGAAAAATGCACAAAACATCAACAAAAACAGACAAAAGAACAACAAAAACACAGAGACAATAGATTCCCAAAAAATACAAAAAATAAACAAAACAGCAAATTTACAAAATGACTCCAAAAACACACAAAAATTACAAAAGAGCAGAAAAGTACCCAATAACAACACATATATAAACTGACAAACAGAATACACAAAATGACAATACACAAAAAACAAGAAAATCACTCTAAAAAGGAAAAAAAAAAGAAAAAAAAAATCCCACAATAATTCCCAAAACAGCTTTTGATCAAATTCACACAGTCCACAAAATAAATGCACAGTATTAAAGAAAACACCACAAATTCACAGAATCACTCAATAAAAATTTTTTTAAAAAAAAACACGAAACAACAATAAAATATACAAATCTACTCCAAAATCCTGGAAAATGACCAAAATGAAAAAATGAGAATGACAGAAAATACACAATAATAAAACACACAACAATAAAAATACACAAAATGGCTTAAAGAAAAGACAAAAGAGCAGAAAAATACACATAAAAGCCTTTGTTGTTTCCTGTGTTAATGCTCATTATTCTAAATACTGACATTAAAACAAACAGGAAGTGACATCATCCTCAGCAGTGAGACAGATCCTTATCAGTGACCAAACAAAGCACAAATGTCAACAGTCATTGAGTGGAAATGATTTGGATACAAACATCTAAAGCGACTATTGGATTTATGATTATACCTGTTTGTGTGATTATTGCTTATTATACGGTGCTTTTATGACCTAGAAAAAAGGCCTGATTTTAATTAATGCCCTGAATTTAAAGTTTAAAATGTGTAATTAAAAGCACACCCTGATCGTTTCATGATACAATCATTGTTATGTAACAATGAGATGCACAAAAATGTCATTTAATGTTTACTTTTTATAAAGATTAACGTGATAGAATGGGATTTGATGATGAATGCATGATAAAAAAATGATTACCACAGGTCTGGAACAGGCCTGGGCACATTCTGCAGCAGCGTTACTGGCTCCAGTACTGCTGCACCCTGGCCTGGCTTCCTTTTTTATTGCAGCTTGTCTGCATTTCTCATAAAGTCACACACATTTCCTCCAACACTTTTTCTCTTGTACACAACTTGTTTCTCAACATCCAACAGGAAACTTTGATGTCATTTACTAGAAGTTCAACTGAAAGTACAACTTTCACTCAGTTGCAACATTTTCTAGAATCAGAACGTTCCAAATATTCTCCTCAGGCTGTAGGAGAACTAAAGATAAGAGTTACCGCCACATGAATTTAATATTTGTGAAAGTGTCAGTTTCACCATTTTATCTCTGTACATATTATAGACAACACTATAGACTCTCATATTAGACACTATAGACTCTCATATTAAACACTATAGACTCTCATATTAGACACTATAGACTCTCATATTAGACACTATAGACTCTCATATTAGACACTATAGACTCTCATATTAAACACTATAGACTCTCATATTAGACACTATAGACTCTCATATTAGACACTATAGACTCTCATATTAAACACTATAGACTCTCATATTAAACACTATAGACTCTCATATTAAACACTATAGACTCTCATATTAAACACTATAGACTCTCATATTAAACACTATAGACTCTCATATTAAACACTATAGACTCTCATATTAGACACTATAGACTCTCATATTAAACACTATAGACTCTCATATTAAACACTATAGACTCTCATATTAAACACTATAGACTCTCATATTAAACACTATAGACTCTCATATTAAACACTATAAACTCTCATATTAGACATTATAGACTCTCATATTAGACACTATAGACTCTCATATTAAACACTATAGACTCTCATATTAAACACTATAGACTCTCATATTAAACACTATAGACTCTCATATTAAACACTATAGTCTCTCATATTAGACACTATAGACTCTCATATTAGACATTATAGACTCTCATATTAGACACTATAAACTCTCATATTAAACACTATAGACTCTCATATTAAACACTATAAACTCTCATATTAAACACTATAAACTCTCATATTAGACATTATAGACTCTCATATTAGACACTATAGACTCTCATATTAGACACTATAGACTCTCATATTAAACACTTATTTATTATTATTTTTAAACTAAAATGAAAATTTTTGAGTGAAAATTCCAATACGACACACATGCATGTTTTGGGACACACACATTTACACACAATTTGCTATGGTAAAAACGAGCGGTTTAATGTCCAGCAACTTCAGAAATTGAGATGTTAAATGTAGTGCAAAATCTCAGCAGATGCATTTTGCACAATTACAACAAGAAAATATGGATTTAATGAGAATAGTAAGCATGTTTGGAATGATTGCACAAACAACTTGCACACAAAAAATGTAAGAAAAAGAAGAGAGAAAAAAGGAAACACATGGCATGTAAATGTGTGAAACTGCATGTGAGGCTGTATTCAGTGTCATATTACAATCTATGCTTGATTGAGTTTTAAAAAAAGAAATATTGCCATTTCCATTTAATCGTTTCAAGCACGTTTGGCATGATTTCGGGAAGTTTAACATCCTGTAATGACGTGATCAGGTGTTCCTTAGAGTCCGATTGTACTGTTGTTTTTATATTTATTCAGTTTGACCCTGTCTGACCTCTGTTCCGTCAGCAGGATGTCATGCCTGTGATGTTACGACTCTTCATTTCATTAGACGTCTCTCTGCAGGGAGTGCCTGTCTGATTGTAGGCTTTTATTTCTGATGTTAAATAAATACCAGCGAATGCCCGGAAAGAAGCAACTTTCGTTGATTCAGAGATGACTCAAAGAGTAGAAATGCTGTGTCGGAGGATCAAAGAGTGAATTTTCATCCTTTGAAAACACTGGAATTAGTCATAGAGGTGAGGCACTAGCAGAGAAGAGCGTAAGAAAAAACTTTTTAATATATGTTGAGTACTCACTCAACATATATTAAAAGGTTTCACTGCCATTCGTTCTCTATTAACGTCCTGCATGTGTTTTTAACAAGAGAAAAATCCCTCATTACACTGTAAAATAAGTTATGACTCGTTCCTAACGACCTCCAAGCAAAGGTTACTTTTACTAATCAGACTGAGTCAAAGATATTTAACAAACAATACTCAACACTTTGGACATGTGTCATTCCTTTGTAGTTTTTAATGCACTTTCTGAGAAGTCCGTTTTCGGCGTCCATGAGAGAATAAATAAACATGTCCACCTGCTATTATTGTGTGAATCAGAGAGAAAAGCCACCTTGTTCCAAATCATTTGTCGGATACAAGAGGCCATTTGAGATGGTAATCATGATAACAATGCATTGACTTCCTGTATCTTTTTTGAATGTGTGTCTGTGCCTGTGAGCAAGGAAATATTAAAGCCACATCATCTGCTAAAGCTTGTTGGACTAAAGAAGACAAAGATAAATCAAGATAGGACGGTGAATAGGGGTGTTACCATATCTAAACCTCACGGTTTGGTATAAACACGGTAGTAAACTCACGGTACGATAATTATTGCGATAATTGTAGGAAAGCTCAGGGTTTTACAGGAAGCCACACAGTTTGCAGCAAAGCTAACAATAACAAAAATGATGACTATTAAGAAATTGTCTCTTTACCATTTTGACAGCATTTAGTGTCATACTTTATAAACTGTCTACTAACAGAGACAGATTATTTAACTAAAGGTAAAAAATTCTAAGTCAATACAGGCATAATAACAGTCTAGTAACAATAAGTACAGTATATATATAATAATCAAAAAACAAAAACAGCCAAAGAAATCAAAGTAGTGCAAACTTCCTTATTTTTGCGCGACCAGATTAGACCAGAGCCGTATATAAAGAGTCACGACAACTCCGTTCACTCCAATGGTTGTTTTTTCTTACAGCAATGGCGGTCCATAGATCCTCACAATCGTTCCCGGAAGTGAGCAGTTGACTATTGCAATGCAATGAAGCTAGTGCGGATTAGACAGTTTGTGATGCAGTTTTGAACGGTAAGATGTTTAAATAATCATATTGGATCTTATTTTTATTATCAACATATCTAATAACTTCCAGGAACAAATTAAGTCTACATGAATCACGTGACGGTCAAGCTATTCGAACTTCCGTCGTTGCAACTCTCTCTCTATACGGCTCTGGGATAGACGCGGTAAGAGTCTCCTGTTGGGCGGCGTGGTCTGATCCGCACGGCAAGAGCGTTGGCCGAGGCACGCACGCTCCCGATTTTTCTCCAGCAAATGTTTCGTGTGATGCGCAGGCGCAAAAGCCAATCAGAGTCCTTATTGACAATGATGTCAGGCCGTCAACACGGACACCGGTCTTTTCACCTATTTCAGCATAGAGGAGAAAATGATGGTGGTGGTGTGGGAGCCTGGTTGGCGACGCCTTTATATTCGCTTCAGACGCGCATATGAAGCGAATACAGGGAAAATATTTTTCGACTAGGAGTAACCTCTGAGCATTTAAAGTATCCACTAACCTTTTAAAACCCTCGTTGTCAACAGTTATATATTTGACAGGTACAATGCAATTCAACATAGATACAAAATAAGCTGTGCAGCTGGTGTGATGCACATAATAGTTTAAAGCTAGTGCTAGTTTCAGTTTATTTCAGTACACATCATCAGCAAGGTAAAACTAACCTGTCTAACAATGGTCTAATCCCACAACAACAACAACAACAACAACAACAACAGAATACGGGTGTAACTACGCAACATATCTCTTTATTTCTTGAGCCCTTGATCTGAGGGACCATGGTTGTAAATGCTTCCTTTAGAGTTTTTTGACCAGACTGGATCGTTTGTTTGACACAATCCTTAACAATCCAGCATCCAGATAAGTTTAAGTGGCCGGTACAGTAGCGCACGGTAATTTTGCATATCGTCTACCTTTTCTCCTTTATGGTTTCTTGATGCAGTGAAATCAAAATGTTTTCCACACTTGTAGCCACTGCCTCACGCACAAGTTCTACAAACTCCTCCGTTTCTACGTCGCTCTGCTGGCTGCCACCATCCGCCATGTTTCGCACGCTATTGGCTCAACCGCCTGTAACCTATGACAACGCCCCAAAGCATTGTGGTACTAGTAGTGTACTCTGAAACGCTCCACTACAGCCAACCCAAAAACTTTATTTTAATCACAACGGCTCATTATTTTATACCGTGACATAACCACGATGATACTGAGGCACTTATAATACCTCGGTATCATGATATCGTCAATACCGTGACATTCCTAATAGTGAATAAGGGTGTAAAGACAGCTTTAGAGCCACCGATTTAAAGTAGAATTCACGTTCTGAAACAGAAGAAGCAATCTGACAAGCTTTTTTTTTCCCCTCTCTCTCTTTATTTATTTAAAATCTGGCCCCAACAACATGCGCGTTTTGGCAGAATATCACATTTACATGCTATTCTTCACCGGAAAACGGGTGATTGAATGTGTAGAAACGTCCAATTACTAATGTGTTGTTGAGATTATTATGACTGTATTCAAATCTGAAAAGGCTTTCAAAGCTGATGGTGTACGAGTACAAATGGTGATGAGTTTACTTTGTGACTCATCATGGCAGCCACAGAAGCATCACCCTCACTGCAAAATGTGAGGGTCAATTCACAAATAATGTCTTTGGACCATATTTCAATTGTGTTTTCCCCGTTAAAAGAGTGGCTAAAGGTCTAGCTTTAATTACGTGAATCATTTGAAACAAATAAAATGTACAATTAATGACAGAAGTTGAGTCTAATAACCCTATTTGTCATATTTGGTATGATTTCTAGAAGTTAAATATATCCAGTAAAGTTGTCCAAACAGTAAAAGGCGACCAAACGGAAACTTAACAGAAAAGTGTGAAGTAACACAGAAATACACTGAATTTAGCTAATTTTGAAGCGGAAAATCTGAGGCCATACCACATCCAGAATCTGTGAAAAAGGTACATCAACCAGCCCTACATCACATAGACATGGGAACAACTATTGATCGCAGAAACATTTCAAACTTTAGTGGTTCAGGTACGGCTTCCAATTAACTGCCTGAAATGGATATAGGTTTCACCATAAAATGGTTAAATGTATGTGAAGTGCTTGGAGGACATAAACAAGTAAAAATGCGTGAGTTCTGCTGCATTGAAAAATACAATTGTTTACAATATCTAAATGCATAATGGGCTTTCAATCTTCTGTGATTTTCCGTCTGTGAACGAACAAAAAACGCAGAGTTCACATCCTGAAAAGGAAATGGCAATATTGTTATAATTATTATTGAAAGGGGGTTGGAACATAAAAAAATGTAACCACTGTTCTAATACATGCTGGCTGTATATACTGTATATAATGTAGCTGTGATCAAACAAAACATTCAATAGAATTCAATACAGCAGAGATTTTAACCCCAGACACTTTTTAACATGAGTTTGCAACTGTAATTTAAGACAAAGTTAAAAGTGAATTAATAGTCTACTCCTCTCTGGCGCCAAAGCATCACTTCTCCCAGTGTGTGTGTGTGTGTGTGTGTGTGTGGTAGAGGGAGTGCCTGAACGCCACCAGCTCTAAAAAGTCTTTTTTTTTTTGCCAGCAAAGCATCCAGAGTGAGTGAGCACGGTAACCTCAGCTGGCATCACATCACACACCAGCTCAGACTGAGTCCTGATAGGACGGCTTCAAACGCCAACACGTATGTACATATAGGGGCCTGTGTGTGTGTGTGTGTGTGTGTGCGTGCGTGCGTGCGTGCGTGCGTGCGTGCGTGCGTGTGTGGAAAAAAATAAAAAAAGTTACTGCCAAAGATCAGAAAAAAGACCACCCCCTTATAACGCACAACACACACACACAGGAGCTGCAGGGACCACCTAGTGCACAGGGTAGCACGACCCACTGTACCTTAGACACACACACACACACACACACACACACACACACACACACACATGCCACTCATTAGCACAGCGTTCAAAGTGCACAGAACAGTGAGCCTTTATGAGTCAGTGCCATTAACTCAGAGATGAAACCGTGTGTTAATGCTGCAGCTCAGAAAGCAGAGAAAGAAAAGGATTACACACGACACTGACTGCTGAAGGATACAGGCCACGTCCATTAAAGACGACCGTCCCGTCACACACTGTGTGGTCTCGTCTCCTCCGTGATCACGGAAAACACAAGTCACGTTCTGAAACGGAAAAAGCAATCCAACCCCTGGTTTCTGTTTTCCTCTTTCTTTATTTAAAATCTGGCCCCAACATGTATGTTTTAGGACAATATCACACATTTACACTAGGGTGGTGCATCAACGTAAAGCTTCAGATAACCACGATTAGAACCTTGCATTAGGTTTTGGCATTTTGGAGATGATTTAGGAAGAAATAGGAGATGTTTTATATGGGGCGCCGATTGTTAAGTTGTGCATGCTATTAATAAACAGCAACTTTTTGCAACAATTGGCAACAAACCACGTTTAAAAAACAACTATGTCAATTTGCATATTAGCTAAATATTTACTTTTACCCATGGCATTTAGATTTAACATTTTGATTAAGATTTAACATTTAGATTTAGATTTAACATTTTGATTTAGATTGAACATTTTGATTGAACATTTAGATTTAGATTGAACATTTGGATTGAACATTTAGATTTAGATTGAATATTTGGATTGAACATTTAGATTTAGATTGAACATTTGGATTGAGCATTTAGATTTAGATTGAACATTTGGATTGAACATTTAGATTTGGACTTAACAGTTGGACTTAACATTTGGACTTAACATTTGGACTTAACATTTGGACTTAACATTTGGACTTAATTAGATTTACATTGATGATTCAGATTTAGATTTAACATTGGGATTCAACAGTTGGATTCAACAGTTGGATTCAACATTTGGATTCAAATTTAACATTTGGATTCAAATTTAACATTTTGATTGAACATTTAGATTTAAATTTAACATTTGGATGCAACATTTAGTTTTAACAGTTGGATTCAACATTTTGATTCAGATTTAACAACTACAATTTACATTTAACATTTAGATTCAACATTTAAAATTTACATTTAACATTTGGATTTAACATTTAGATTTAAGTTTAATATTTACCATTTGAATTGACCATTTGGATTTAAATGTTACCTTTAAATTTAACAATTCATTTTAGATTTAATATTTAACATTTACATTTTTACAAGAAAAAAATTACAAATTTCACAAATATTGCTGTAAATCTGGTCAAAAGTAACATAAAAAAAAATGTTTTTAACGTGGTTTGTTGCTAAATGTTGCAAAGAGTTGCTGTTTATTTTAGCACGCACAACTTTCCAATCAGCACGCCATAGTTTTAGGGGATGCAGCCGCTGCTCAAAGTTTCCTGGAAATTGACTAGTAATTACATATACATTATATACATATATAACATTATGGAAAAGGAATGTTCAGAGATTCCAACCAAAGCATTGCAATGCCCTCCATCAAGCAGGTTATGAAGGGAAGCAGATCAGGGATTTTATCACCACCAGCACAATGTGTTTCTGTTACATTTTGATGTAAATTTCAGTTGTTTTTTTCAGAAAAAAACACAATTTTTCCAATGTCTTGTTTTTTTTTTGGCTCGCTATGATATAGTATGGAGCAATTTTCTAATGTATTGTGCAACCCCTAAATATGAATAATATTTGGACCCCAATAATTTTGTATGATATGGAACCAAATGGAACCTCAAGAATCTAAAAAATGTATATGCTATTCTTCACTGGAAAACGGGTGATTGAATGTCTAGACCAGTTGTTCTCAAACCTTTTAGGCCCAAGAACCCCCATTTGAGAAACACAAGTCTAGAAAGTACAACTAAAGGAAAAATATGTCCAAATCTGCCCATAATCTCGTTCAAAACCTGGTGCTGTGTGTTAGGATTTCAGTAGTGATCATGTGATCCTTCGACTGAAAATGAATGCAGAACTTCATCTGAAGTGTGTTTTTAATGAGTGCGGTTATGATTATTATGACTTGGCATTAAAACTCTGAAAAGAATGTGGTACAAAAACAGGTTTACCTGATGGTGTATTAGCTGAACTGGTGATGAGTTTACCTGGTGACACGTCACAGCAGAAGCATCTACAACCACACGACTGAGTGGGTATTTGACTCTCTAAACCATATTTAACATGATTTAAGGAAGTTTAATAACCAGTAAAGTCGTCTAAACAGGGAAAGATGATGAAACGAAAACAAACAGAAAAGTGAAGCGTGACGAGGAAACGGTTAAACCCTGACACAGAATTTGGGACATCCTGAACTGGAAAAAGGAGGCCATAGAAGTTAAACACTGCAAGTGCTTATGTGTTGTAAGTTACATTTCCACTTGACTGGCACGAGGCGATGAAAGGTGGGCGGGGCGTCGCGTTATTTTTTCCTCACATTGAAAGCCTTCCATTTAGTTCACCCCAAATAAGTGAGTGGCCATCCCTCCATCCCTCCCTGCCCTGCTGTGGTTTGAAACACAGAACGAGAGGTTTTCACTTTGAAAAACAGAAAAGAACATTCAACTGTGGAATTTAAGTCGACTGAGGTCATATTTATGCAGAGGTGTGTGTATAAATAACTGGTGGGAGCTGTAGACGACACAGAAGATGGAAAGTGTTCCACATGAGTGTGCACGTTAGCGCCTTCATCTTCACCTCTAACTCCTTCATTCCTTCACACGCTCAGGGATGAACCCAAAGCAAATTAATGCAAATGGGAGCAAAGCAAGGGTTCAGGCCAGTAAGGCCACAGACACACATCATGTCTCCGCCTGCACTCCCAGTGCACTGTAATTGGTGCTTTGACAGACCTCTCTGCACTTTATAACATGCTAGTGAGGAGACAGTAAAAGTTTGTGAAGTGGTTCCTCAACATGTTGAGAAGACGCTGCAGTGAGCCAATAAAAAGTCGCTCTTCAACTACAGCCTCATTTAAACACATTTTGAAGTCATTGATTGCAGTTTTAGGCACTGTTTACGCAACGTTTTCTAGTGAAAACGCAAAAGTTTTGTTGCGTTTTGTCCGTTCGTTTACACGGCAACGGCGTTTTGGTGCTTCTTCTTCGTCTTTCTTGGTTATTGGCATGTTGCAAATTGTGCATTAGCAGCTGATATTGCGTTTTGGTGCTTGAAAACAGAACTTTTTAAAACCGAGCTACAGAGTGGATGTTTTTGAAAACTCTTCCAAATGACACTTTTTGTGTCACGGGCATGCGCACTAATCGCACGTTTCCACAGGCGATATTGGCTCTACTCTCTTTTTTTGCGTTGCCACTGGGAAACAGTACCTCCTCCGTGGTACCTGGTGCTGCTTTTTTAGTACCTCCTTTGTTGAGGTTCTAAAAAAAGCAGCCTTGGTCTGAAAATTTGACGTAGACACAAAGCAGACACTGATTGGTGGACACCGAGGAAGCTTTTGGCCAAGATTGGTTTTTGTTGGCGATCTTGTGAGAATGGCAGCAAAAAAGTGCAATCTGTGGAGTCTGGCAGTTTTGTGTGTCAGGTTGGTGCTCAATTGAAACGCTCTCAATTTCCACTGGATCCATAACTGCTCCTTATCTGCTGCAGAACCACAATGAAGCTGATAATGTACCACATTTTGCGTAATTGCTGTAACATGCCGGAGCCCTCTGCAGCAGACGCAGACCTTCTATTTTTGACGGACGCCGGAGTCGTGCTGCATGAATTCAACAAAGATATGTAGAATATCCGGTTTATTTGCAAAATAAAATGCTCCGTCTTCAATGTGTCCATTTTCTAACCCTCTTGCTGGACAGGGCAGCAGTGGATTGTATTTAACATGTAAATATTGACCTTATCGATGGTTCAATCACAATAATCTCCTGAAAAGAGAAAGATCTACAGGACCGAGTGGATTTCCCTCTGCTCCTCTCTAAGGACACAATCAACTGTTTGTGTGGATTTGTGCTTCTCTTTATAGAGAATATAACTCGATATGTTGCGCGATTAAATGTGAATTTGTTGCAACAGATACGCATCACAGACGGAGGCGGTGGGGATTGTCGGACTGCAGATTGCGCTGCAGTTTCGGAGCAGTTATGCATCCAATGGAAATCTGATGTGAGGCTAAATATCTCTGTTGATTCACCAACTTTAAAAGTTCTGAAAGCATTTTAAGTGAGAAAGTGACCAAGTAGTATTGTGCTACTGACTAAACTTCCTGGTAACTTAAAAAAGAAGAGCCTTATTTAAAAAAGCGTTAAAAAACTAATGGAAGACAAAAAGAGATATTTGTATTTTTTAAGGGGGATGTTTGATTTTTAGCTTGAAAAAAATCAAAGAGAAAAAGAAGAAAGGACCATTTTACATTCCGCTCGCAATGCATCATGGGCTGTTGAGTATGACTAGTGTGCCCCCATGCAGTATACATCCAGGCATTTCTCACGTACTCACACTTTCCATACTATAGAATGTGAATGTCAGACTTGTATGAGTAGTACGTTAGTATGACATTTACAACACGCCCATTGATTGAGGTTTTATTCAGCGAGTTCATCACGTTTGCTACTTTGTTTCTTTTAATACCAACTCAAGAATATAATCTCTGCCAGCATGACATTGTATCTCACTGTGAGGCTTAAATGATGCCCTAATGCAACGCTGCTATTGTGCTCCTCGTCTGCCATGAGATTGTCTTTTAATGTGTGCCAGTTAGAGAAAAACAAAGTGTGGCCTCAGTTGACTTTTTGAGTGCGATTAAAAATCGACACGGTGTCCCGGGTTCACTGATGAAACTAGATCAAGGCTTATTATAAAGTCCTTGTCCTAAAAAACAGGAGCTGGTTCGACTGCATTGCTGATAGTTATTAACCCCGTTTCTCCTCTTGTTTGTTTCACCTTTCATGCACTTCAAAGAAACAATGCTGAACAAAATGCTTTTCTTCCTTCTTGGCCCCAAACGTGCAGGTCAAAGTCATTTCGCACTATGAATCGCCTGCAAATCTGGTGCTGATTCAATAAAAAAAAAAACTTCAGAGAAACGTCTACAGCTGTCTGACAAGCAAAGGAACAATGAAGTGTGGAAAGGAAACACAAAGACAGATGTTTGACGGCTTTGAACGCACCAGTTCAAAGAGCTGGAGTCGAGCCACCGACTAATGTACAGCATGTTGTCCTCACACACACACACACACACACACACACACACACACACACACACACACACACACACACACACACACACACACACACACACACACACACTGGTGTTATCTCTCTCATGCACACCCCTCCCTCTATCAGCAGGAGTTTCCTCGTCAGCAGGAGAAGCTAAAAGTAGCTCGTACACACACTCTCTGCTCAGCACTTTTCCAGCTGAATGAGAAAAAGCGTCTCAGACGAAGCTTCGGTTTAAAGCGTTACTATAAACACAGGCCTGTTCTCACATGGTTATTAACACACACACACACACACACTGAGGAACCTGCTGCTGCTGCTGAGTAAAGTGGGATCGTGTTTACCAAATGCTTCAAATCTGAGACAAAGGAAGGGGTGATAGACTGGGATCAAACTGTGAGAACCACCGTAGTGACACGGCTATTTTCCCACCAGAATCAACAGCAAATAAAGGAGTGACTGTTGGGCTCCCACCCTTACATATAAAAGTGCAAATATCAGCGTGATTACAGTATGTTTCCCAGGATTCAGAAACACAATGGTAATCAGCTCCACCTCCAACTGTGGGAATTCTCTTCCAAAACTATTAATTACTATTATCTCTGGGATTACCCCGGGACACTTGCACACAACATGTTTGATCGTTCTCATGCAGCTCACAGATACAAGTGTTGTTTGCAGTAAATCTGTTCCTTGAAATGATTATTCAATTACAGCAACAACTGTTGGTCGTTTGAAACGGATGTTCATGCAGCTGCAGCGTTTAATGATCACAACTACTGCCAAAGTAGTTAAATACAACGTTAGGCTTAAAAGGACAAGCACGTGCATATAAAAAATAAAAAAAATCCATCCCAATGCAGCCTTGATATGACACAGACTAAACCACAATATCACACATTTATAAGCAATTTCCCACTGTTCAACAGAGGCGCTAAAGCAGTGATTCTCAACCTTTTTAGTCCGCGACCCTCAAAATAAAGGTTCCAGAGAGTGGGGAGCTGAAGGTGGTTGAACACAGACATGAACATTGAAGAACATGTAGAGACTCATTGTTCTATGAATCTGTGACAACCACATTTATTTATTTATTTATTTATTTATCTAAATAATATCCACTGGTTTGCAGGAAGTTTATTATTTTTGCCATAGAATAGTCACCTTAAAGATGTAAATCATTGTTTTAATCAGAAATAAAATGGGTTAAAAATGACCAAAAATAATGTAAAAGGTGGTGAAATAGGATTTTTAAAAACCACAGGAATTTGAGTGGCCAAAAACTGATAGAAAAAGTGGTAAAAAAGGGTTCAAAGTGTCAATATTGGAACATTTAGTAGGAACAATTAGTTTAAACTGGCAAATAATGGGCATTACAAATAGTGAATGTTGTTTAATTGACCAAAATAAGCAATAAATATGGTGAAAATAGGATAAAAATGACAATAATGGGTCAACATAAGTGATATTAGGTGGGAAAAGTTGTGGAAAAGGTTTATAAGTGCTGAAAATGTCTTGAAAGTGGAAAAAAATGTGCAGAAAAGGCAGTGAAAAGTGATGAAATTATGAAAAAATGTTCAAATAAGGCAAGTTTAGTGTAGTTGCAGAAAAAGGGTAAAAATAAGCAAAAATGGGCTCAAATTGTTGAGAAAATATTCTTAGTTTCTTGAAGGCATCTGGTGACCCTCTACCAGTGTCTCGCGACCCCTAATGTTGTCCTGACCCCAAGGTTGAGAACCTCTGGTCTAATGCGTACCAACTTCAGCTAATGGACAGAGGAAAAATATTGTGCAAAACCTCAGTGATTGCATTCTGCACAAATACAGCAGTGATTAATGAAATTAATGAAAAATAGTTCATTCATTTAACCGTATTAAGCATGTTTTGTATGATTTCAGGACGTTTATTAGCCGGTAATGACATCTGATTATGGAAAGACGATGAAACCAAAACAGAAAGAGGTAAAATTACTAGGAATTAGGTCAACTCTGAAACGGAATGGGGAACATTTTGAAAACGTAAAATATATTAGGTTGAATCATACAGAACATAGTGGGCAACCCCTCAGAGGCAGACATGCACAGTGCTTACGTTTTATGGAGGTCAGAGACGTGTGTGTGAGTGCGATCCCCACAGCAGCTGCAGGTATGTCAGCTGAGATAAAGCCGACCCCACCCAGGCAACCAGCGGAAAAAAACACTCACTGGGAAATTCATCGTCTTCAAAGCAAAGGTTTTCAGGGCTGCTGCGCTGTGATTGGCTCACCCGTTATCCATCGTCCTTGCGTAAACAAACCTTTCCAGGAAAACCAGCAGCACCGTTCAAAGGTCAATGGAAAGTTGTTCAGGTCAAACAAGTAACACGACTCTACTACGCTCTTCCTGTGACACACACACACACACACACACACACAGGATTTCAGATGGAGTTAAATCACCATTCAAGGCATTCCCAGAATTAGGAAGAGCGTGCAAACTGTGCATTGGTGAGACAGACACTGCTGCACCGTGTCTAGACAGAGGACTAGACCATGATTATTCCTGCAAGATATTTAAAATCCTAAATTCCTCCTGATTCATTCCTCTCCCAAAGATTCTGAATGACTCCTTTCATGGCTGACAGGTTTTTCTGCAGGAATTACAAGTCGGCCCAGTTTTACAGTATATGACTTTAAAGCAGACATAGGCAACTGGCGGCCCGGGGGCCACAAACAAGCCTCAGCCTAATTTTGTGCAGCTCCTAAAGTAAACATACAAAATGACAGAAAATTACATAAAACAAAAAAAAAATACATATAATTACAACATTGCCGGAAATACAGAAAAATACAAGAAAAACACAGAAAATACTCCAAAAATACACAAAAACTACTACAAAAATGAACAAAATGACAACAGTATTACACAAAATTACACCTTAAAACAGCATACAATAACAAACATGCACAAATTGACTCAAAATAACATACAATCTTACAGAAAATTAAAACAAAAGTAGACAAAAAGACTAGAAAAACACAAAAAATCACTCCGTCACCCAGAAACACACAAAATGACTCCAAAACATATATTTTACAGGAAAAATACACAAAATGACAACAGAAATGCACAAAAAGGACACAAAATAATTATAAAAACTCTGCTGTTTTCTGTGTAATTGCTTAGATTGGTCATTATTATAAATGCTGCCATTAATGTTGATGTTAACTGTACGCTGTAGTATCTTTACAAATGTGGCCTAAAATCTTTGAAATGTACTTATTAGAAGATCTATGCCAAACAAAATGCATTTTTTTTGCACCATTTACACTACTTTATAGTTTTAGAGCCTGTGTTCCTCCATCTTGAAATCACGCGATTGATGATGTCACACGGCCCCACTGCCTGTAAACATCTCATTGTTTTCTATTGGAGTGAAACATTCCGCCTGATTTTTAGATCATTTAACAGCTTTTTCAGGTCAAAATTCCAATTTGTGCTGCTTTTGGTTGCTTTAAAGAAACAGGAAAAGTTAAAGATGTTGATATAATATATATATAAACCTCTTTTGTTTACCAACAGAGGATAAAAATAGTTGTGACCGAAAAAAAAATCTGTGACCGCACGGGGCGACAGTTCCAACTCTGCGGTTTGGTAGTGGACAATGAAGCAGAGAAGAAGAGCTCTCCGAAGGGACCTTTACTCTCCCTTAAACAGTGCACGGCTGACACGCTCTGGTGGCTGAAGTTAGCGAGAATTCACAAACTGTTAAGGGACGTCTAGTCTCAGGGTTCGTACGTGTTGTAGTCTGTGATTTACTCGCTAACTTCAGCCACCAGAATGTGTCAACGCATTGTTTCTTTCTTTATTGCTTTTACATATTAACAGTATTTCTATTTTGCAACGTCCATACAGAATATATTTTCGTATATATATATATATACACACACATACAGAGAAACAATTAAACCCCCACCCATATCCCTCTCCCATCAATCAGGCTGAATGTTTCACTCCAATAGAAAACAATGGGATGTTTACAGGCAGTGGGGCCTTGTGACATCATCAATCACGTGATTTCAAGATGGAGGAACACAGGCTCTAAAACTGTAACGTAGTCCCATTTTTAAAAGTTATTAAAACAAAGACGATGCATAATAAGTACATTTCAAAGTTTTTAGGCCACATTTATGAAAACAGTGGAGGATCATTTAAAGCCAACAGCACTGAGAGCTGTTGGTGTCATGTTACATCATCCATTCCACACAACATCAGAACATATAAGAGACAGAATGGCTCGTCCTTATTAAACACGATGTCGCTCAGACACAGACTGAGGCTGTGCAGACGCTGCAGTGATACAGAGAACAGAGCAGCGTGTCAGTGTCTCTACTGCCTCACATAGTGACATAACATGAGATAACGCTGAGGACAAGCACTACTACTGGTATCTGTGCATGAACAGACACAAGCTGCTGCCTGTGCATTATTTTCCCCCTCGGAATCTAGTTAGAGAATGAATGAATCTACGTGTAGATCAACTGAGGGCAGAACTACATCAGTAAAGTGTTACTATTAGGACTGCAGATATCAAATGCATTGGTAATGAAGTTTCTATCAATTTATTAATCAATCATACAATCCATGTCTTGGACACTCGGGTAAAGAGAGGGGCGGAGCTGTCAACTGATCACCACCTGGTGGTGAGTTGGCTCCGATGGCGGGGGAGGATGCCGGTTAGACCTGGCAGACCCAAACGTATAGTGAGGGTCTGCTGGGAACGCCTGGCAGAGTCTCCCGTCAGAAGGAGCTTCAACTCCCACCTCCGGGAAAACTTCAACCATGTCTCGGAGGAGGCGGGGGACATTGAGTCCGAGTGGACCATGTTCCGTGCCTCTGTTGCTGAGGCGGCTGATCGGTGCTGTGGTCGCAAGGTAGTCGGTGCCTGTCGTGGCGGCAATACCCGAACCCGTTGGTGGACACCGGGGGTGAGGGATGCCGTCAAGCTGAAGAAGGAGTCCTACCGGGCCTTTTTGGCCTGTGGGACTCCGGAGGCAGCAGACAGGTACCGACGGGCCAAGCGAAGTGCAGCCACGGCGGTCGCCGAGGCAAAAGCCCGGACATGGGAGGAGTTTGGTGAGGCCATAGAGAACGACTTCCGGACGGCTTCGAAGAGATTCTGGACCACTATCCGGCGTCTCAGGAGGGGGAAGCAGTGCACCGTCAACACTATGTATGGTGCGGATGGTGCGCTGCTGACTTCGACTCGAGACGTTGTGGATCGGTGGGGGGAATACTTCGAAGACCTCCTCAATCCCACCGACACGCCTTCCAATCAGGAAGCAGGGCCCAGGGACCCGAGAGTGGGCTCTCCTATCTCTGGGGCTGAGGTTGCCGAGGTGGTTAAAAAAGCTCCTCGGTGGCAGGGCTCCGGGGGTGGATGAGATCCGCCCGGAGTTCCTCAAGGCCCTGGATGTTGTGGGGCTGTCATGGCTGACACGACTCTGCAACATCGCGTGGACATCGGGGGCAGTGCCTCTGGATTGGCAGACAGGGGTGGTGGTCCCCCTTTTTAAGAAGGGGGACCGGAGGGTGTGTTCCAATTATAGAGGGATCACACTTCTCAGCCTCCCCGGTAAGGTCTATTCAGGGGTACTGGAGAGGAGGGTCCGCCGGATAGTTGAACCTCGGATTCAGGAGGAGCAATGTGGTTTTCGTCCTGGCCGTGGAACTGTGGACCAGCTCTACACCCTCAGCAGGGTCCTTGAGGGGTCATGGGAATTCGCCCAACCAGTCCACATGTGTTTTGTGGACCTGGAATAGGCATTTGACCGTGTCCCTCGGGGATTCCTGTGGGGGGTCCTCCGGGAGTATGGGGTATCGAACCTCCTGATAGGAGCTGTTCGTTCCCTGTATGACCGGAGTCAGAGTCTGGTCCGCATTGCCGGCAGTAAGTCGAAATCGTTTCCGGTGAGGGTTGGACTCCGCCAGGGCTGCCCTTTGTCACCGATTCTGTTCATAACTTTTATGGACAGAATTTCTAGGCGCAGTCAGGGCGTTGAGGGGGTCCGGTTCGGGGGCCTCAGTATTGCATCACTGCTTTTTGCAGATGATGTGGTCCTGTTGGCTCCAACATACCGTGACCTTCAACTCTCACTGGATCGGTTCGCAGCCGAGTGTGAAGCGGCCGGAATGAGAATCAGCACCTCCAAATCCGAGTCCATGGTTCTCGACCGGAAAAAGGTGGAGTGCCTTCTCCGGGTTGGAGATGAGGTTCTGCCCCAGGTGGAGGAGTTTAAGTACCTCGGGGTCTTGTTCACGAGTGAGGGAAGGATGGAGCGAGAGATCGACAGGCGGATTGGTGCGGCGTCTGCAGTGATGCGGAGTCTGCACCAGTCCGTCATTGTAAAGAGGGAGCTGAGCCAAAAAGCGAAGCTCTCTATTTACAGGTCGGTCTACGTTCCAACCCTCACCTATGGTCATGAACTTTGGGTCATGACCGAAAGAACAAGATCACGGGTACAAGCGGCCGAAATGAGTTTCCTCCGTAGGGTGGCTGGGCTCTCCCTTAGAGATAGGGTGAGAAGCTCAGTCATTCGGGAGGGGCTCAAAGTAGAGTCGCTGCTCCTCCGCATCGAGAAGAGCCAGATGAGGTGGCTCGGGCACCTAATTAGGATGCCCCCTGAGCGCCTCCCTAGTGAGGCGTTCAGGGCACGTCCCTCCGGAAGGAGGCCCCGGGGAAGACCCAGGACACGCTGGAGAGACTATGTCTCTCGGCTGGCCTGGGAACGTCTCGGGGTCCCCCCGGAAGAGCTGGAGGAAGTGGCCGGGGAGAGGGAAGTCTGGGCCTCCCTACTGAGGATGCTGCCCCCGCGACCCGGAAACGGCTAAGCGGGAGAAGATGGACATGGACATGGACATGGACAATCCAATAATCAGATCAAATATACAATATTTCTGTTTAATTAAAGCTAAATTTTAAACATGCAAAATAATATAAGGCCAATCACTAACTTAATAATACCGACCACTTTATTTCCCTTCTTTTTTTTATGCAAAGTAGTCACCTCACGATACGATACGCGTTACAAAGCTCTCGATAACTATTATCTCACAATATGACGATACTGCGATTATCGATATATTGGTCAGAAATCAATCTACGATGATCTATGACATAAGAAAAAAAAGATTAAGTGAAAAAATAAAAAAATAATAATATTGGTTCCTTCAACAAATGTTGACAAAATTTCTGTGAAGATGTACCTGCACATTTTAGTGAAAAAGCAGAAAAGGTATTGAAAAAAACCCCTCAAAAAAATCAAAAAAAAAAAAAAAAAAAATTGATAGCGCGAGCATATCGATAATCGATCGTACGAAAAAAATATTGCGATATATCGCCGTATTAAGATGCGTCACACTCCTACAAAGTAGAAAAAGTGCATGCATATTTATTAAGGGTATACAATATTTCACCGTGCGATTATCGTATCGATGCACATTATTATTATCTACGTATACATAAAAACATGTAAGAAACTGACGATATCAAGCAATGAGTGACAGATATCAGTCCCAGCAGGATGTTCACTTTAAATTTCCTAGATTTTGTGACTAATTTCTATTTAATTAGGTAAATAATATTTCATAAATGGAGGAAAATTGAGGGATTTTGTAAGAATTTTGAAAATGACTGCAATTGTGCGATAAGTACCAAAAAATTGTGAGCACCAGTAAATATTGTTGAGTTCATTTTACACAATGCTTCATGTTTTCTCTGTCATTTTTATTTTCCCCTGCAGCCCAAATTTGATGCTCTAAAGGGCCAGGATTTGGTCCCCGGGCCTTGAGTTTGACACAGAAAATCAGACGTAGATAATTGACATTAATCGTAGATCATGCAACTAGAACACATGAGATATTCTTGGGCTGTAACAGACCAGTTAATAATGATGTTGTGTGTACACACACACACACACACACAGATTTCCCTAATGACATCAGAGGTTTGTGATCAATGCCTTCTGTTCTGGAACATGAGAACATGAGAACATGAGGTGTGAGGATGTCTACATTCCTTCTGCAGGAGTCGAATGTAATGAGCGAGAACAACTTTGTGCAGAGTCAACAAAAGTCAACACTGAGTCTGGCACACACGAGGTGAGGCCGGGGCGTCACTTCAAGCCTCCGCCTTGATGGTATCATTAGTAGCAGCGTAGCAAGTATGCTAAATATAGATCTGACTTCATGTTGGCTAGTGACTTAAGCTAAAAATAAATACATCTAATGCCAGAAAATACCAGAAGGGAGAATTTATCCAAATCAGTAAAGGTCTCCATGGTTTCCATGGTGGTGCCTACGAGGCTAATGGACCATTATCATGTCCCAGAGCAAGGCCAAAACAAACAGAGGCCTATGGCAGATAAAGCTCCTCAGACGTCACTATAGACGCACACACAGTGACACAGAAGAGACATGTGAAAAACTAGGCCTGCCTCACTGCTGATCTGTAAACGAGGGGAAAAAAGGTGCATTGTGAGTGAAGCTGTTAGTAAAAAAAGATGCAGGAGAGGGATGAGCATTAGCATGAAGAGCAGGTCAATGGCTCTGACTCATTTTTTGCCTATTTTTACCCTTTTCTGCAACTACACCAAACTTTCCATATTTTAACCTGCTTTCATCTATTATTCTTGCCATATTTGGATGGATTTTTGCTACATTACTCTCATTTCTGACATTTCTCCATCACATTTCAAAGCCTTTTCTACACATTTTTCCCCACTTTCAAGTCATTTTCAGCACTTATAAACCCTTTCCACCACTTTTCCACCTAATGTAGCACATGTTGACACTTCACCTCTTTTCACTATATTTCATGCTTATTTTTGCCAATTTCAAGAAAATAAAAATATTTTAAGACAATTTTTGGTTATTTTTTCCCTTTTTTCTGCAACTACACCAAACGAGCCATATTTTAACCTGCTTTCATCACTTTTTTTGCCATATTTTTGCTCCTTTTAATGCATTTTTGCTACATTACTCCCATTTCTCCATCAATTTTCAACGCCTTTTCTGCACACACAAACCCTTTCCACCACTTTTCCACCTAATGTCACACATTATTGTCACTTTTAACTTCTTTTCACCATATTTCATGCTTATTTTTGCCAATTTAACCACATTCACAATTTGTCATCCCTATTATTTGCCAGTTTAAACTAAATGTTCCAATATTGAACCCCTTTTTACAATTTTTTTTGTACATTTTTGCCCACTCTAATTTGCAGCTTTTAACAAATTTCTGCAGTTTTTTTACCTTTTCCAACATTTTTTGTCACTTTCAACCCCATTTATTTTCCGATTTAAACAAGGATTAACATCTTTAAGATGACTATATACTACGGCTCAAACAATAATAAGCTTCCTTGACAACAGTGGATATTATTCAGAGGCCTATGCTGGGTAAAGCTCTGCAGACGTCACTGTGCGTTACAAGTTGAGCCGTACGTTACACTTGGTTTGGTGCCAAACGTCTGCAGCCGCCAACAGGAGCGCCATAAAGCTTAAAGCTATTGTGAGGGCTGCGTGAAAAGCCACTATTCATGACGAAGGCAGGGAGATACCACACAATGGATACACCCGACTCCGGTCCAACACTGCCCTGCCTACATGGAACAATAAACAAATGTGTTCAGTCTTTCCAGCCTCCTCCCCTGTGTGTGTACACAGCAAAAGGTGAAAGCAGCTAGCTCCTCCTGCTCCTGATGCAGGAAGGGTTCATCTAGCTCGTTCAGGGATGGAATAACTCATAATGGTTTGGACGTCAGAGAGATCATTAGAAAAACAAGTGAGCGCTCATAAAGGAGTTTGCTTTTAGGCAAAAAGGAAATGGGATTAGTCAGAGACGGTGACACAAACAGGAATGAGTTGTGTGTGTCTGTAAAACGGTTGTTCCACGTATGCCATCGTCACAATTAATACACAATGTAATCAGTGCGTGTAGCTACAGCATACGACGTTTATATACAGTAGCTTCTTCTCCAGATGATAAATTAAAAAAATTCAGCTTTAGATTCAGGTCCGGATATATCACTGTTTACCTTTACAAAATAAACAATAATAAACTGAGTCAGCAATGGAATCGGGAACATACACCAGCAGGAAAAAAGCAAAAGAAATGAGAAAAAGTGCTAAACTTAGCATGCTAAATTAAAAATTGCAGACTTCCTGTTGGATTTAGGTTATAGGTCCAGATTATATTTTTGCTAGTTACGGTCCATTGCATATGTCTACCAAATACCATCCAGCTAGTTCAAACCAGTAAAAAGTTACAAACGCTAGGTGGCGCTATCTAGTGCCAAAATGGTATCAAAAACTGCACATTAATTTTTTCACCAAACTATACCCTTCTGCTAAATTTCATTGAATTACACCCACGGGAACGTTCTCAAAAATCCAAGTAAAGTGGTGGTAAAATAAGAAGGAGCAATAGGGCCCTAATTATTCACATTGGAAAATGAGTAAATGATCTTGGATTTATTGATCTATGAGGCCTACACTATATCTTTATATGACTTCAGCAGCTTTAAATCAGATCCCATTATGACACTGAAATACCACAGGCTCACATGCATGTTTTTGGACAATATCATGCATTCACGCGTTATTTTCACCAGGTCAAACGGGGGATTGGATATTTAGCAAGTGTAGCAAATTAACAAATATGTCAAATTTTGCTGATAAAAACCTTGTGCTACATAATAATCACACGGCAGCAAAGGATTCTGTGCAAAATGAAATGTAAATATTTATACTTAAAGCCTCACTTCATGTTTTGGGACCATGTCACACATTTCTATGGTATTTCTCCTGTAAAATGTGCAGCAAAGATGTAAAAATGTGTGATTTCAGCATTATCTGAAGCACTTAAATGTAAAATGTAGGGATGTAACGATTCACTCAACTCCCGATACGATTCGATTCACGATACTGGGTTCACGATACGATTCTCTCACGATTTATTTTACAAAATGAGACTGTAGACAAATGATGATTGAAAAGTATTCCTTTATTTTTTTGGGGGGGAAAAATACTGTACTATTTTCCTTTTATTTTTCATTGTCAAAAGAATCCCTTGATAAACTATTCAAAATAATGCAATTTAACTAAAAATAAATCTTGAATTAAATAAATAAAGGAATAATACAAGAAGAAGAAGCTTATTAATTTAAATTCTGGTTCTATAATAAACAATGCAAAACTGCATAATAGTTCTTTTTTCTTTTTAAAAGTGCAACTGAAAATGTATTTTGTGCCTTAACAATTGGACTTTAAAAAAAAAAAGCCTCATTGCCCTGTATTTACGTCAGATATTTGTTTGAACCAGCAGAGGGCGCTGGTAACCCAGTGGTCGGTTGGCATGCAGCTAATCTAGCAGTGAAGAAGAGATGCAATGCTAGCAGACAGAGCTAATAGAATAACGTGACTTTTACAGATATTCATGTAATATTACAGATATTCAGAGTAGAAGGCGGCCAGAAAGAAAGTATTAGCAGACTCCGCCCGCCGCCTACACTTCTGTATATAAAAAAAGTACTGCGATTCAATTTTCAGAAGATCGATATCAATCGTGATACTTATGAATCGATTTTTAACTGCCTTACGATTAATCTATACATCACTAGTAAAATGAGTAACAGTAGATGAATCAGTTTACACTATATGCTAAGTTTGAAACAATTTGGGGAAGTTTAATAGTCGGCAAAGTCATTTAAATAGGGAAAGAGGATGATATGGAAACGAAATGAGTAAACTGACGCAGAAATGAGGACATTTTAAAATGAAAAATCAGAAGCTTTAAAGGGATCCTCCTCTGTTTTTACAAATCTGGCCTAAAATCTTTAAAATGCACAGATCTATGTCTAACAAAACACATTATTTTGCCCCATATTCATTTGATTAACTTTAAAAAAAAAGGACCACTTTACAGTTTTAGAGCCTGTGTTCCTCCATCTTGAAATCACATGATTGATGATGTCACACGGCCCCACTGCCTGTAAACATCCCATTGTTTTCTATTGGAGTGAAACATTCAGTCTGATTTTTAGATCATTTAGCAGCTTTTTCAAACAAAATGACAACTTTTGCCGCTTTTGGTTGCTCTAATAAAACCTGGAAAAGTTAAAGATGTCAATGTAACCCTCTTTTGTTAAACCGAAAAAGGAAATACTAAATCTGTGACCCGAAGTTCCACACTTCCAAGTCTGCTGTTTGGTAGTAGACAATGAAGCAGAGAAGAAGAGCTCTCCTAAGAGACCTCTCCCTTAAACAGTGCGCTGACACGCTGTTGTGTTGTGGATGAGCTCGGTGGTTAATAATCATCCATTAGACATGAGTAGTAGTAACAAAACATGCACTTCCAGTCCCACATCCATCAGTGTTTTGTCACACTGATACCAGAGCTGGGAGATAATGTGGCGTCACGCTCTCAAGGAAATTTATTAGTCGGCCAATTATTAACCTACGTTCCAGATCAAAGTTTCAAAGGCTGCCATTGACAGTTAGGGATAGTTTCCTTTTCTCCACAAAGCGAAACTCGATCTTAAGTCACTTATAAAACTGACTGTTACAAATATCATAGTTCAGAGTTTCCCAAATGGGGGTACGTGTACCCCGAGGTGTACGCAACGGCACTACAGGGGGTACTTTAGAGAGAGAGAGGAAAATAAACCAATGAAAGCATTAAAAATATGGGATTTTATAATAGTTTTATTAAAAAATGATAATTGTACTAAATATTACCAGCAACTCACAAAACGACAACAAAAACACACAAAATAAGAGAAAAATATACTGAATAATAAAAAGAACAGACAAAATACACAAAATGACACCAAAAACACAAAATGAGAGAAAAATATACTGAATAATAAAAAAGAACAGACAAACGAGAACAAAGACATCAAAAAAAGCACACATTAAGTGAGAAAAATACTTACTATTACAAGCAACACAAAAACATCAACAAAGACAGAATGAAATGAGAGAAAAACACACAAGATCACTACAAAATACACAAAAATAACAGAGAAACGACACCAAAAAACACACTCACTGAGATAGCATAATTTAAATAATACCAACAACACACAAAAACACACAAAATAAGAGAAAAATATACTGAATAATAAAAAAAAAGAACAAACAAACCACAGCAAAATACACAAAATGACACAAAAAACATACAAAATGATGATTATTTAGAACATGAACTGAAAATATAAGAGTCAGATGACCGTAAATGGTAAAAACTATAGAAATAAAACTATTCAGGAGGCACTAAATATGACTTCAGTCCAAGGATTTACAAAAAAAAGATTCTTTAAAATGTGTGTTATCACTCATTCTTTCCATCATTACGCTCTACAGTTATTTTTCCACAGAATTCTCAGGAAAAATGATGCAGTCGGACCTGAAGCCAAATCTCTCATCACTGCCATTAATCAGAAACAATGTGACCTTTAAGTGTTTTTATCTACATCAGAGACTGACTGGGTTCAGAGAACAGTAGCTCCAAGTGCTAAACAGGGACTTTTGAAACAAACAGGGTCAGGAATGACAAGCACGTGAACGCCACGCTGAAAACTACACGTGGGATCGTTAGAGACATGTTACACAAGGAGAGAAAGAGAAAGAGAGAGAGAGAGAACAAACAGCAAGGAGTGATTTACTAGAAACTGTGCAGAGGCTGAAAGGAAAAGCTGGGCTTGAATTCCCCTCAGTAGGAAAATGAAGATTAAAGGATTCAAGTTTAACTGCAGAACATTTAGTGAAAATGTGCATCAATAGAAAAGTTTGCATTAATATTATGATGGAATTAAAATCAGAAATACTTTTCATATTATTTTTCAAAAAAGAAATGGAAAAAAAAAAAAAAAGGCAGGACAGTCGCACCACGTGATATTTTGACTCTTTATAGAAATACTTTGAATGAAAGAAAAAGAAAAGAAAAAAAAAAGAAATCAAATGAAAAAAAGCAACACATGATATTTTGACTTTTTAAATAACAGAATAAATTACAGATAAGCAATGTTTTTACTTTTTTTTTTTTTACATTAAAATCAGAAATACTTTGAAGAAAAGAAAAAAGAATAGAAAAGGGAGGAGAAAAAAAGCAAAAACATTAAATATTATACAGGACAAAACACTTTATTTATATATATATATATATATATATATGTTTTTTTTATTTTTTTTTGTTAAAATCAAAAATACTTTGAAATTGTTTTGTCTTTTTTCCTTTTTTCAAAAAAAAAAAAAAGAGAAAAAGGAAAAAAAAAGATGAAAAAAGAGCAGAAAAAATTTTTTTATGTAATCGAGGCAGACATTAAAAATAACAGAATAAAATTACAGATAAGCAATGTTATTTTTTTTTAATTTTAATTCAGCGTTGGGTCATTAACTCTTAAATAAACGTGTCTATTTATACTTCAGTGTGGCCGTCACTATTGAGCAAACGTTTCAAAGGCCGAGAGACTGATTAATTATACGATGCTTTTATGACAGAGTTGAAGGTCTTTAACAGGAAACAGGACAAGGTCAGGACATTAGGACAAATGAATCACGCACTCCCTTGTGTAACACTGTCAGCAGGCTAAACATGTTACATGACATATTTTGTTTGCATGAGTATATATTAACTGCATGTGTCATTATGGGTATGCATGGTTGGAAATTCAATGGAAATCACGTGAGACAGAAAATAAAAAAAATAAAAAAATCAAAGTGACATGAGAGCGAATCTGCTGCCATAATGAGTCACCTTCAAAACAGTCTCGACAAAGTTTCCCATAAGGTCGCTGGGTTTCCCTGAGCAAAGCTTCAAGGAAACGATACACAGACGATAATAAACGGACAAAATGAGAGAAAAACACACTAAAGGACAACAAAAAGAATGTAAAAACACATGTAACAACAAAAGCAGAAAAAATGACACATATAAAAACAAAAATGTACAGTAATGACAACAAAAACATACAAAAGGACAGAAATATAAACAAAAAGGTCAACAAAAATTGATAAAAAAGACAGCAAAAACAGACAAAATGACAACAAAAACAGATAAAATGACAGACAAGTAAACAAAAGAACAAAAAAGCACAAAAATTACGGAAAAAGACGCAAAAAGGACAAAAAAAAAAAACACGCACAAAAATGACAACAAAAACAAACCAAAGGACAAAAAAGCACAAAAATAACTGCAATAACAAATGACAACAAATATACACAAAATGACAGAAACACACACAAAAATACAACAAACATGCAGAAAAACAACGGCAAAAACACATGAAATGAGAGGACATGTATCTAAAATGACGACACACTAAATCAATCCAAAAGTTATTGACACATTACACGCACACACAAACACTCATGGGTGTGCACACACTAACACACGGTTCTGCATCACGATCAATGACCATAAAACCTACGACACAACAAATCAATAATGAAATTCGTTGCCAACTCTTTTAATAGTTGATTTTTATCGGTTCGTTGTTGCAGCCTTAGTAGAATACATTTGGAAAGAAATCAGAGACTTAAAATAAATTAAAAAAGCACACGACACAGTCACACACATTGTCCTTTCAACCCTTCCACTGTTGATCAAAGCCGTGTGGAGGAAGAGGCTCAAAGTGTGGGTCACACTGAGGTCACTTCCTCTAAAGGCCGACCCTGAATGCCCTCAAAGATAATGTCTGGCTCTTCTTCCTCCATCCTCGTCATCCTCCACCCATTACTTACAGCCTCGGGTCATTAGCTCCACGTTTAAACCCCTTTAATCATCTTAATGTTGCTTGTCAGAGCAACGCATGGATTAATGAGTGTTTTCTCAACCTAGCGTAGAAGTTAGCGATGTTAGAAAGTGAAAAAAAAAAAAGAGTACACGTTTCAATTTAAACTCTTAAATCTCCTGCACACAAGTTTAAATGTTTTGTCTAAATCAGACCTGGATAACTGGGCCTGGGGCTACATGCAGCCCTCGGTTAAGTAAACACACAAAATGACTTTTAAAACACACAAAATGATGGAAAATTAGAACACAAAACAACAGCAAAACACACAAAATCAATGCAAAACAATTTACTAGATCAGAAAAACTACTTTAAATGACAAGAATACACAAAAATAACTCAAGAAACACACAAAATGACAAAAAAAAATGACAAAAGTACAACAAAAACACACAACAAAACTACCCAAAATGACTCAATGAAAAACCCCAGATGACAACAAAAGTGTACAACCAAAGGACAAAAAACTAGCACAAAAAATGACGGCAAAAACAAAACAAAAATCACTTCAAAACAAATCAGAACAAATACTTAAAACAACAAAAACACACAAAATGACAGAAAAAAAACTCCAAAGTACAACAAACCCCCACAAAATGATAGAAAAATATACAACAGTGAAACAAAAACACAAAAATATGAAAAATGACTAATCTTAACAATAAAAATGCACAAAAAAGCTTCAAAAACTCAACAAACAATGACAGAAAAATAAAATACACAGGACAAAATAAAAAAAAAAAACTGAAAACAACAAAAACACACAAAATAACAGCAAAATACAAAAAAACTACAACAAGAACTGACAAAATGACAACAAAAACATATAACAGAAAACAAAAATACCCAGAATGATTCAATAAAAAAATGAAAGTGAAACAAAAGTGCACAAATTGACTCCCAAAACAAAGAAAATGATAATTACACAAAAAGAAAACAAAAACATACAAATAGGAAAAGAAAAATGCCCAAAAACAAAAACAGGACAGAAAAAGCACATAAATGGCAGCAAAAAAATACATAAAATGACAACAAAAACTCCCACAATGACAAAAATACATAGGACAACAAAAAATATACAAAATCACTGCAAAACAACTTAAAAAGTCAAAACAAATACTTAAAACAACAAAAACACACAAAATACACAAAAGGACAATAAAAACACACAAAATAATGATAGAAAAATATGCAGGAGGACAAAAAAAGCACAAAATTTACAACAGATAGACACAAATTAACAGAAACATACACAAAAGGACTATAAAATTGCTGAAAAATTACCGTAAAAACAAATAAAATAAAAACAAAAATACAGGCTGAAAAACGACTGCTAAAAACAAAAAAAAATGACAACAAAAATATACAAAATCAAAAAACGTTCACCAAAGAACAACTGCAAAAACACATAAAATGAGAGGAGAATATCTCTGAAACGACAAATCATTTACAGTCAGAATCAAACGTCTTGCAGTGATTTTAAAGATGACTCTCCCCACAGTCAGACAGGAGTCTCTTTCTCCAATTATTCCAGTGTAAAGAGGGAACATTTGGCAGAGATTTCAAACACTAACGTGCACATAAAGCCACCGCACGAGACCCGTACTCAGCAGAAACAGTGAGGGGAGCATAAATGACTAATAATCACAGCGAACAAAGGCAGAGATGGTGGACTCTGACAGCGTGTGAATGCAGCACCTGAAGGGAGACAAGGAGACATGTCGACTGTGTGTGTGTGTGTGTGTGTGTGTGTGTGTGTGTGTGTGTGTGTGTGTGTGTGTGTGTGTGTGTGTGTGTGTGTGTGTGTGTGTGTGTGTGTGTGTGTGTGTGACACACCTGCAGGAACACCGGCTGCAGGCTGTGCATGAACTAACACTGGGGGCCTCAATGAGTTCACTTTTTAAAAAAGAAGTCACACACAACAGAGACACTTGTTGGATGCACAGGTGCCCCAACTGGGCCTCAGTGCACGTCCACATACGTGCACACTTGCACGCACACACACACAGCTCTTTGTTTGACAAATTGACAACAGCAAAGTACACAAAATTACTCCAAAATCACACAAAAATATCCAATAAAACAACAAAATTACAAAGAAACAACTAGAAAAAGACACAGAAATAGCTCTCAAACACAAAATGACAACAAAAATTAAAATTACTCACAAACCATGAGCAAAACAACGAAATTAGAGATAAACACACATAATTAAATACACACAAAATTAAAGAAAACAGGGACAAAAAAAATACACAAAATTACTCCAAAAACATAAGATAACAACAAAAATTACACAGAAATTACTACAAAATATACAAAATAACTATTAACTCACAAAACAACTAAATAACATAAGCACACAAAATATACAGAAAAGTGTAAAAAACAACAACAGAAATGTCCAAAAATTACTCTTAAAAACACACTTGTACATTACACAGAAATGACTACAAAATGTACAAAAGGAATATTAACTAACAAAATATACAGAAAAACATACAAAATATACAGAAAAATGCAAAAAAACACAAAAATTACTGCAAAAACATATATAACATGCATATAACATATATATATAATTACACAGAAACAACTTCAAAAACACACAGAAATGACTACAAAATGTATAAAATGACTATTAACTCACAAAACAACATAATTACAGTTAAACACACGCAAAATATACAGAAAAGTGTAAAATTAGCGACAAAATATACACAAAATGTCTCTAAAATAACCTAATATGGCAACAAAACTACACAAAAACCTTAAATATTTTCAGTATTATTGCACAAAAAGGTGGTGTTTCTAAATACTGATGTGAATGTTGATAATGTGGCCCTCAGTTCAGGCTGTGCAGGAACACTGGGGGCCCCGATAAGTTCACTTTTTAAAAAGACGCTTGTTGGATGCACAGGTGCCGCAACTGGGCCTCAGTGCACGTGCACGTGTACATGCGCACACACTGGTCTTTGTTTGAGAATGCAGCAAAGTTCTCCGTGGGCCCATAAAGGAGGTCTTAGAGAGAATGAAGGAATCCATCAACGTGACACTGTTTCTCCATCCGTGCTGCAGCTGAATTGAATTGAAATGCTGATTTCTCTGTGAAGAACTCATGAATGAACCATTTATGGGTCGAGTCCCAAACTCCACTCTGTTCTAACGCTGCATCGTCAACTTTGCTCCATTTAAACCAAAACCCAACTGGTCCACAACATGTCAAACCTGTTGACTTCCTGCCCATACTAGGGTAGGGGCCCCCTACGCTGTGATTCTGATCCCCTACGGCACGTGTCAAATTCAAGACCAGGGGGCCAAATCCGGCCCTTCAGAGCATCCAATTCGGCCCACAAGAGAAAGTCAAAATGACAAAGAGAACATGAATTACTCAATTTGTGTATATTTGCCATATTTTTCTGTTATTTTGTGTGCATTTTTAGTGATTTTCTAAATTATTCTCTAACTTTGTGTCTTCCTGTTGTCACTTTGTGGGTTTTTTGCAGTCATTCCGTGCATATTTGTTGTGATTTTGGCGTCATTTATGTGTATTTTTGGTGTTACTTTATATAATTTTCAGTTATGTTTTTGTATATTGTAAAATTATAACTAAATATCAATTATTACCATCCTAAGTCAATCTACTGCAGTGATTCCTCTCAACCAGGAGAAAATGCTGCGAACACCTGATTATGCATGAAAAAAAAATGCACAAGATGCACAAATTACTTCAAAAACCCACAAAATGATAGCAAAAAATATACAAAAGGACAATAAAAACACACAAAAGGACAGAAAAATGTGCAGGAGGACAAAAAAGCACAAAATTTACAACGGACAGACACAAATTGACATACACAAAAGGACTATAAAATTGCTGAAAACAGGCTGAAAAACGACTGCTAAAAACAAAAAAAATGACAACAAAAATACACAAAATCAAAAAACGTTCACCAAAGAACAACTGCAAAAACACATAAAATGAGAGGATATCTCTGAAACGACAAATCATTTACGGTCAGAATCAAACGTCTTGCAGTGATTTTAAAGATGACTCTCCCCACAGTCAGACAGGAGTCTCTTTCTCCAATTATTCCAGTGTAGGGAGGGAACATTTGGCAGAGATTTCAAACACTAACGTGCACATAAAGCCACCGCACGAGACCCGTACTCAGAAGAAACAGTGAGGGGAGCGTAAATGACTAATAATCACAGCGAACAAAGGCAGAGATGGTCGACACTGACAGCGTGTGAATGCAGCACCTGAAGTGAGACGAGGAGACATGTCGACTGTGTGTGTGTGTGTGTGTGTGTGTGTGTGTGTGTGTGTGTGTGTGTAAGGTTGATTATCAGAGCTACGCAGATGACACACAACTATATCTATCACTGAACCCAGATGACTATGGTCCCATTGAGGTGCTGTGTGACTGTTTAGAAAAAATAAACTGCTGGATGAGTGAAAACTTCCTTCAACTAAACCATGACAAGATGGAGGTGATTGTCTTTGGTAACAAGGAAAAGAGGACTGCTGTCAGCAAGTATCTGAGTCTGGATCTTTAAATGGTAATTGTAATGGTCTTCTGACAGGAATCCCCCAAAAGAGCATCAAACATCTACAGCTGGTTCAGAACGCTGCAGCTCAGGTCTGAACCAGAACAAAGAGGTTAGAACACATTACTCCAGTTTTAAAGTCTTTACACTGGCTCCCAGTCAGCCTCAGAATAGACTTTAAAGTTCTGCTGCTGGTGTATAAATCTGTGAATGGGTTTGGTCCAGAATACATCAGTGACATGTTAGTCAGGTATGAACCCAGCAGGTCTCTCAGATCTATGGACACAGGTCAGATAGTGGAGCCCAGAGTTCACAGTAAACATGGTGATGCTGCTTTTAGTTGTTATGCTGCAAAGAAGTGGAATAAACTGCCAGCAGAGCTGAAGTCAGCATCATGTGAACATTTTTAAATCAAAGTTAAAGGAACTTTTTTTCTCTACTGCATATGATTGAGAGAGAGATTTAGTCCTGTTGTTGATGTCATGATGATTTTAATTGATTTTACTGATGATTTTAAATGTTCTTATTGATTTTAAACAATTGAATGTTTTATCATGTAAAGCACATTGAGTTGCCTTGAGTATGAAATGCGCTATACAAATAAATTTGCCTTGCCTTGCCTTGTGTGTGTGTGTGTGTGTGTGACACACCTGCAGGAACACAGGCTGTGCATGAACTAACCCTGGGGGCCTCAATGAGTTCACTTTTTAAAATGAAGTCACACACAACAGAGACACTTGAGAGAAAATGCTACAAACACCTAATTATGCATGAAAAAAAATACAGTGAAACCGTTGGAATTTTGAAAAATACCGTGATATACATTTTTGGTCATACCACCCAGCTCTACGGAACCGGAATGGTTGAAATTCTATTGATGCCCAATCCTCCTCCGACTCTCACTGCTGATCATAGAAACACGTATGGTTACGTGTTGATATTTAAGAGCCAAAACTCAGGTTTCAGAAAATACTTGATTCATTTGTCACCCGTATCAGGTAGACAATAAAAAAAGTTCTCATGCATTCAGTCTGTGTTAGTGTTTTTTCCTGTTTCACAAAGATTTAAGCAGAACCAGACAAAACCACAATAGCAATGATTTTTACATCCAAGTGGGTATGCAGCTCTTTAGGACTAGAATAAAAACAGGTCATATCTTTTTTTAAACTCTGCAGTATCGACACATATAGGTATCGGTCGATACTAGTCAACTGGGTATCGGTATCGCCGTCAGGACCAAAAAAAAGGCATCGGAACAACACAATTTTTAATTACAAATTGTGGACAGAAGACTCAATTTTTCCACAAATCTTACAATTTCTTACAAACAATTCCTTTAAATTACACAAACATCGCTTACAAAATCAAGAATTTTTGAAGTGTAGATCATGCAGAGAATGATATTAAAAACTAGGGAACAATTGATGTTAAAAGTGTTCTTTTTCCTGCCTAAGATCTGCGACCCACTGAACAAAAATGAGTTTGACACCCCTGAGCTACGGTGTGAAGGCGCCCCCTACGCTGTGTTCCGTTGGGGGGCTTTGCTGTTGTTTTGGCCTTTTTTTTAATTGGAACAGTCGTAATAATTGTTGCACACTTTGACATGAAAGGGATTTCCAGGTGTGCCCGTGTTGTTTTAACTCTCTTTTTAATCTCCATATACAGCATGTAAACCATAATCATCATCCAATATATTTACTTCATAACCTAAATCAGTCTTTGGAATCAAATGTTATTTCTGTCTAGACTGTATTTATTTAGTGGAGAACCTATACCAATCATGAGTAATAGGGATGTAACGATTCACTCAACTCCCGATACGATTCGATTCACGATACTGGGTTGCCGATACGATTCTCTCGCGATTTATTTTACAAAATGGGACTGTAGACAAATGATGATTGAAAAATATTGCTTTATTTTTAGAAGAAAATACTGTACTCGTTTCCTTTTATTTTTCATTGTCAAAAGAATCCCTTGATAAACTATTCAAAACAATGCAATTTAGCTAAAAATAAATCTTGAATGAAATAAATAAAGGAATAATACAAATGAAGAAGAAGCCTATTAATTTAAATTCTGATTCTATAGTAAACAATGCAAAACTGCATAATAGTTATTTTTCTTTTAAAAAGTGCAACTGAAAATGTATTTTGTGCCTTAACAATTGGACTTTAAAAAAAAAAAAACCAGTATGCACTGTATTTACGTCAGATATTTGTTTGGACCAACAGAGGGCGCTGGTAACCCAGTGGTCGGTTTGCATGCACCTATTCTGTGCAGTGAAGAAGAGATGCTATGCTAGCAGACGCAGCTAATAGAAAAACGTGACTTTTACAGATATTCACGTAATATTACAGATATTCTTTCGATGCTAAAGGGGAAAGGAATCATTTATGAACATGTTTAAGAGTAAAGGTGGCCAGAAAGAAAGTAGTAGCAGATTCTGCCCGCCGCCTCAGCATTTGGACAAGAAAAGGATAAATATATATATAAAAAGTACTGCGATTCAATTTTCAGAAAATCGATATGAACTGTGATACCTATGAATCGATTTTTAACTGCCTTACGATTAATCGTTACATCCCTAATGAGTAACTCTCTAACTACATTTATCATCATCTTTCACCAATTCAGTAAGTAACTTTGGGTTTTCAAGCACAGGTGTCAACCTCAAATTCGGCCCTTTCCAGCATCAAATTCGGCCCGCAGGAAAAAGTGAAAATGACGGAGAAAACATGAATCACTGTGTAAATGAAACTCAACAATATTTCTGGGGTTCACAGTTTTTCTGGTGCTTATATCGCACGATTGCAGTCATTTTTAAAAGTAGGGAAGGCGATTTTAGCATGATTTTGAAGGTAGCCTCCCTGATGGCTCCGCCTTTATCCCCCTCGCCCCTCCCCTCTGTGCTCCGTTTCACTCACATACATGTGCACAGCAGCTACTGAAGAGGAGCTCAGCTCATCGCTTGTATTGTGTAGGAAAGTCGTCATCTCATTCAGCAGTAAGTAAACAATAAACTTTACCATTATATATGTTGACCAAAAACTCTGACGCGCTTTCAGTGTGAGCTCGTGCATGCGAGGGATCGAGAACGAGCAGGGAGACGTGATTGGTTAAAAAAACGGTTTGTTTTTTCCATTGATTGAAGTTATTACAGATTTAAAGCTCCTACAGTTGATGGATTTTCTTTGTTCCTTTTTACACATAAGATCTTAATTTCTGTCAGGACATGAAGAGATTTTCAAACAAAAACTTAAAGTGTATCTGGAGAAAATTGCCTACCCTAGTTTTAACATTGAAACGTTGAAAAAAACTCAAAATTCATGCAAAATCCTTCAAATTTCCTCAAATTATGACATAATATTTCCTTTAATTCAATAAAGATTTGTCACAAAATCTAGGAAATTTTAGGTAAATATCCTTAAAAAAAAAAATAAAATAAAATAAAAAAGAAATGTTGAAACTGATATCTATCAGTTATTCCTAGGATATTGTCGGTTTCTTCCAAAATTTGGTATTTTATGTACACGTACAAGTGCAAACTAGGCACAATAATGTTGAAATTACTAGTTTTACCACAAAAAATCTGTGTGCCACTGTATTTGGCCCCTGTACTAAAATGAGTTTGATGCTCCTGCTTTAGATTAAGGCAGTAACATTAAAAATTATAAATTTCTAAATGTTCTGGAGGGAGGACGTGCTCGGACCCCACTACAACACTCTCACACCGTGTGAACCCCCTACACTGTGAAACATTCCTGGTGAGAACCCCGTGCGTTCACATGTTTCACCTGTTGACATCCTGTCTCACTATCCATTACCTGTCCGACAGGAAGCGTCTCCCTCTCTGACAGGATGTGTCCAAATTTGGGTAGGGCCTTATGAAATGTGAGAGGAAGTTTCTGCAAATGAGTTCTTACATGAAGGTATGCCTTCCTTCCTGTGAGTGGGAGTACTGTAAAAGCATTTTATCAAGTCCAACCAGTCTGCATGTGGAGGCTATCACTTATCACCAAACCTAACGCTGCAAAACGTGGGTTTATGAGCCTGCAGTGAAACGAAAAGTTAAATGCACTCAGTTTAACCTCTGACTTTTTGTAATCGCGGAAAAGGGAAGTGAAGAATGGAATTTATGTTATGACAAAGAAATCAATCTACCCGACTACCTCTCTCTTTATTTAAAATCAAGCCCCAACATAACACGGAAATGCACCACGTGCATGTTTGGAGACAATATGTATATTTACATGCAAATGTTCACCTTGAAAACAGACAGAATGACAGACAAATACACAAAAGGACAGAAATGACTGCAAAAACATGTAAAAATGTGAACAAAAATACACAAAAGGACAGAAATATTCAGAAAAGGTCAACATAAAGGGACAAAAATGACTGAAAAAACACATAAATGACAAAATGAAAGACAAATACAGTTACAAAAGGACAAAACTGACAGACAAATACACAAAAGGACAAAAACAGACAAAAATGACTGCAAAAACATAAAATGACAACAAAAATACACAAAAGGGTAGAAATATGGACAAAAGGTTGACAAAAATGACAGCAAAAATATGTAAAAATGCAAAATGACAGACAAATACATGCACAAAAGGACAAAAAGAGCACAAGGGCTGCAAAAAAAAAATACAAAATGTTAACAAAAATACACAAAATCAGAGAAACACACACAAAAGGACAACAAACATGCAGAAAAATGATTGCAAAAACACATAAAGTGACAAGAAAACACAAAAAATGAGGATGTATATAACAAAAACATACAATAACACACAAAATAAATCCAAAAATGCAAAACTCTTTGTTCTTTCCTCTATAAATTAGACTCAGAAACAAATTTCTTGCAGGAATTTGAAAAATTAGTCAGATAGGAGTCTATTTCTCCAATTATTTAGCAGAGTTTTCAAACACAAGTGCTCACAAAACCACCGCAAAAACAAAACACACAAAATGACAGAAAAATGCACTCAGTAGGACCTCTGACTTTCCATAATCGCGGAAAATGGAAAGAAAAAAAAATGGAATTGATGTTCTCTATCTGACTAGTTTTTTCTCTCTTTTTATTTAAAATCAAGCCCCAACATGACAAATGCATGATTAGGGACAATATCACACATTCACATGCAAATATTCACCGGAAAATAAGTGATTAATGTCTAGAAAGTGTGACAAACGGACAAATGTAGAATGCTCATTTAAATTTCGCACTACGTGTTAAGGCTTGACAGAACCCAATATGTAACAACGACCCAAAATTTTATGAAATAATTTAGGAACGGTATCATTGTAGTCCAAACAAATCCGACGTTGCACACCTTTGAACCAAGCAGCAGCCATGTTGAAAGTCTCAGGTCAGTCTGATCCTGATTCTCAGAGATATTTGAGGAACACACGCACGCACACACACACGCACACGCATTCCTAGCTTTATAGATAGATTATATATGTGTGTTTTCAACAGCTATTTAAAAAAATACATTTGGTTGGTTGAATTCTAAATTCTAAAAAAAACTAAGCTAAAATACATGCTCATTGTTGGCCTTCCCATCACTGTGTGACTGTGTGTAAGTCTACCTGTAATGTGTGTGTGTGTGTGTTGCCCTACCAACTAACAACACATGATCAACAGTTGGCAGCTCATCTGTCCACCTTTAGTGCTACTGACACTGTGCGTGTGTGCGTTACTATAGCGTCCCTTCACTAAATAGTCCATAGTAACCTGATCCACAGGGAACAGCACAAACTGGAGCTGATTTCCTGGATAAATAACCAAATACGTCACGACTAGTCCTGCGAAAACAAAACAAAACATACAGGCCAGCAATAAACAAATATATCAGCCTGGAACAAGAACACCTAAGACACGCATCAGCAAATGGAAAAGCCCTAAAGACTGCTTTTGTGCAGAATCCAAATTAAATGTATGGAATTACAAAAAGATTAAATAAACAAAACAAAAATGACTCTAATAAACATGTAAAATGACCCACAAAAGGACAACAAAAATATACAAAATAAAAACAAAAATACAAATACAGAAAAATATACAGTAAGGTAATAAAAATAAACAAAAATTACCCCAAGAAGACAAAATAAACAAAATGACACCAAAAACACCAAACAACAAATTAAAAATAAACACATAACAACACAAATTGACAGATAAACTAAATATCACTGAATAATAACACAGAAACTTAAACACAGAAGACAACTTACAAAAAAACATTAATCGGTCAATAAATTAATCGATTAATTCAACAGTTTATCTATAAAGCACATTTAAACCCTCCTTAAGCTAATTAAACTGAAATAAAAGTGTCTCCCACGCACAAACAAATGCAGCGCACGCAAGTCACACACAAACAGTGGCGTGCATGCGCACAAAAACACTCGGTCACGCACACACACAAACACACAATCGCTCGTGCGCCCGCACACAAACACTCGTGGTGCATACACACAAACACTCGTGGTGCACTGTGCGCACACACAAACACTCGTGATGCGCACACACACAAGCACTCGTGGTGCACTGCGCGCACACACAAACACTCGTGATGCGCACACACACAAACACTCGTGATGCGCACACACACAAGCACTCGTGGTGCACACACACACAAACACAAACACGCGTGGTGCACACACAAACACGCGTGGTGCACACAAACACGCGTGGTGCACACAAACACGCGTGGTGCACACAAACACGCGTGGTGCACACACACAAACGCGTGGTGCACACACACAAACACGCGTGGTGCACACACACAAACACGCATGGTGCACACACACAAACACACGTGGTGCACACACACAAAGCTCTGCAGGTGAATCAAACGGCTCTATGTCACAATCAGTGATCATAAATCTCACGATGCAACGAATAGATAATGGTATTCATTGCCAACGCTTTCAATAGTCGATTATTATTGATTTTATCGATTCGTTGTTGCAGCCTTAAACATAATAAAATATTTCCTTCAGTATTGCAAAAAAATATATATTTTTTAAAATACTGACAAATGTTGATAGTGTGGCCCTCAGATCAGACTACTACAGTTTTGTGGCCCCTGCTGTGATGAAATCTGCCCATCACTGATCTAGTACACAATATTAATCATTCATTAAAGTAAAAAAAACAAATTTGGAGTGGCTTTAGGCCCCATGACAGTACCAACATGTCACACTGTGTGTGTTGTAGCGTCATCACATTCTGAGTAAATCAGTGAGTGATGAAAGGCTGATAGCTGGTAAAGGGCTCCACCGTGTGGCAGGAACAATGTACTCACTTTTATTTACAATCAAGTTTATCTACAACTGTACAAAAAAAACAAAAACAATCAATTTAAGGTCTGCCAGTAATGTCAGGTAGTGTTTACCATTAGTCAGCAACTATTGAAACAATTAAATAGTATAGTCACATCCTTAGATATCCACTTTATTCCCATTTATGGAAAGAAAATTATCTAGTGATTAAATATCATTATAAACCGATGAATAACAACTGCCTAATTAAAGACATGCTTGTTTTCTTTCTTGCGTTACTCAGAACGTAACGATCACAACAAACACAGAAAACCAATTAGAGAACAACAGTGTGTGTAATACATTATCTACCGTCAATGCTTTAGTCACGTACAATTCTAGTTTTTGAGTCGTCTGAGAATGTGCCCGTGTCAAAAGACGAAGAAAACATTGTGGCTTCATTAAGACATTTAAACAATAGTTGAAGTCCGATGTTGATGACTAGTTTATTATCACAAGAATTCTGACTTTTGTTGTAGAAAATGGTCAATTTGAAAATGTTTCTGAGAATGAAAGAGTAATGGTAGTCTGTCCAAACTCTATAATAGATCTGTCAAAGTCACTTTGGTTCAGGGGCATAAAAAACAACAATATTAACATTATTCTGCTGTAGTTTGCACTTCATATAAAGAAGTGGTTCTTAAATTTTATCACAGCGGGGCCACAAAAATGTGACTGTCAGATCCGAGGGTCACGTTATCACAGCATTTAGAATAATTACCATTCTGATCATTAATACAAGAACAGCAAAGGGTTTGTGTATTTTGTTGTTATTATTGTTATTTTTGTAATCATGTGTTCTTGGAGTCATTTTGTGCATTTGTGTTTTTTGGAGTTTTTTCCGTTGTATTACTGTTATTTGTTTTCTGTATTTGATGTTTTCTGTTTTTTGTGTATTTTTGGAGTCATTTTATGTTTTTTCATATATTTTGTCATTCTGTGTACATTTGTTTTTTCTCATTGAGTTTTATTGCGTGACTTTGTGTTGTAGGAGTCACTTTTTACGTTGTTTTGCAACCTTTTTTGGGGGGGGGGGATTTTTGTTGTCGTCTTTTGTGTTTTTGGTCTAGATTTTGTGTATTTTTCAGTTATTTTGCATGTTTTTCAAGTAATTTTGTGCGTTGACTTGAAGGGCCACACAAAATTAGACCGAGAGCCACATGCGGAAATTGACTATGTCTGCTTTATTGGGTCGTGACCCCATTTTCATATCACTGGCGATTCCAGCGACATGTTTTTTTTCTTTCTAGAATTTAGCTTCTGATAATGTTTGTTTACTGTTTTAAAAAATACAGATTAGCCAGAATTAGTGAGAAGATTTACCCGCTCAGATATTTTTTACCTTTATTTTTCAAAGATAATTCATTGTAGATTACGACTATGACTCGCACAATTTGATGTGGGGCCTGAGGGGCCCACCCCCTTTTTTTTGGCAGTTTGCTACAGTTGGTGGTACCGAATCATTGATACATATTAATATATGGGGGCCCCATTTTTCAAATGACAACTCCTCTCTTAAAGCTGATGTCCTGAGTTTCTGAGAAATCTATCAATCTGTCATCAGGCAATGTTCAGGAACTGGTTGTTACAGGATGATGTTTGTTTGTCTTTGTGAGCCTTTGATCACATGGTGTGGCCATCAAAAGAAAGTCCATCTCATGAATTGAGCACTAAAAAAAAAAAAAAACAATAATTTCAACAAGGCTTCTCATCTTTGTTAAACTGCTGTCTTTTCATTTTACTCTATTTATCAAACAACCTAATCTTATCAACTCTATAACCTAACCTTTAACAAAATGTTAGTTATAAATAGGGATGTAACGAATAATCGTAAGGCAGTTAAAAATCTATTCATATGTATCACGGTTCACATTGATACTCTGAAAATTGAATCGCAGTACTGTTTTATCCTTCTCTTCACCAAATGCTGAGGTGGCGGGCGGAATCTGCTACTACTTTCTTTCTGGCCGCCTTCTACTCTTAAACATGTTCATAAATGATTCCTTGCCCCTTTAGCACCGAAAGAATATCTGTAATATTACGTGAAAATCTGTAAAAGTCATGTTTTTCTATTAGCTGTGTGCTAGCATAGCATCTCTTCTTCACTGCAAGAATATCTGCATGCCAACCGACCACTGGGTTACCAGCACCCTCTGCTGGTCCAAACAATTATCTGATGTAAATGCAGTACAATGACTGTTTTTTTTAAAGTCCAATTGTTAAGGCACAAAATACATTTTCAGTTGCACTTTTAAAAAGAAAAAGAACTATTATGCAGTTTTGCATTGTTTACTATAGAACCAGAATTGAAATTAGAAGGCTTCTTCTTCATTTGCATTATTCCTTTATTTATTTCATTCAAGATTGATTTTTAGTTAAATTGCATTTTTTTGAATAGTTTATCAAGGGATTCCTTTGACAATGAAAAATACAGTATTTTCTAGTTTTTTTCCCAAAAAAAATAAAGGAATATTTTTCAGTCATCATTTGTCTACAGTCCCATTTTGTAAAATAAATCGTAAGAGAATCGTATCATGAACCCAGTATCGTGAATTGAATCGTATCGGGAGTTGGGTGAATTGTTACATCTCTAGTTTTACGACGGAAGTATTTTGGTAACTAATCCAGTCACTGTCAGACGTTGGTAAAACCAACCTGCCAGGGGCTCTATTACATTATAAAAATTACATTACGTTCAGTTATTAAATACTTTCATTCAATAATCAATTTTTAGAATTATTTCTATATAACATTGATTAATTTTACTTTCATTATTTTACTAATATATGTTCTTTATAATGAGTGATGTAATTTTGAATCAGACAGTGGGTGGTATTAATATTTTTCACTCCAAACTACATGTTTTTGCTCTTCACAAAGCTGGCAGCAGACGTCACAGTGATCACACACAATGCAAACACAACGTCCACCTTTAAAGCCACGAGTCAATAATGAGACAAGTGGGACAACAGGTTGGTGACAGCGAGAGTTTTATCTGCAAGCAGCAGTTTGGGTTTGAAGGAGCCCAGGAATAGGCTGTGCTGTTGCCTCTTATCTATAAATAAACTCTTCACTCAGTCCATCGCCGCACTCATTGACACATTGTTCGTTTGCAGGACACACCATTATGTTTAGACAAAAAAGAAATCTGTTAAATCTACAACGCACAGCCCAAAGTAGCACATATTGTGCAGCCGTTTGTTGATAAATGGTCAAACTCCGTTTGAATTAAAAATATAGAGATTTATATCGTATATCAACAATATCGAGATATGTGTTTTGGTCCATATCACCCAGCCCTAATACCTGTCATTAGGCAATGTTCAGGAACTGGTTGTTACAGGACGATGTTTGTTTGTCTTTGTGAGCCTTTGATCACATGGTGTGGCCATCAAAACAAAGTCCATCTCATGAATTGAGCACTAAAAAAAAAAAAAAACAATTTCAACAAGGCTTCTCATCTTTATTAAACTGCTGTCTTTTCATTTTACTCTATTTATCAAACACCCTAATCTTATCAACTCTATAACCTAACTTTTAACAAAATGTTAGTTATAAATAGGGATGTAACAAATAATCGTAAGGCAGTTCAAAATCGATTCATATGTATCACGGTTCACATTGATACTCTGAAAATTGAGTCGCAGTACTGTTTTTTAACAGCAGAGGGCTATTTAGCCTTCTCTTGTCCAGAAGCGTAGGCGGCGGGCAGAATCTGCTACTACTTTCTTTCTGGCCGCCTTCTACCCTTAAACATGTTCATAAATGATTCCTTACCCCTTTAACACCGAAAGAATATCTGTAATATTACGTGAAAATCTGTAAAAGTCACGTTTTTCTAATAGCTCTGTCTGCTAGCATAGCATCTCTTCTTCACTGCAAGAATATCTGCATGCCAACCGACCACTGGGTTACCAGCGCCCTCTGCTGGTCCAAACAAATATCTGATGTAAATGCAGTACAATGACTGTTTTTTTTAAGTCCAATTGTTAAGGCACAAAATACATTTTCAGTTGCACTTTTAAAAAGAAAAAGAACTATTGTGCAGTTTATATAATACAGTAAAAATAATACAGTATTCTCTAGTTTTTTTCTTATCTATACGTACATATAGGCGACGGTATACAGGGTTTGTTTCACAGGGTTAATCCTAGGGCTGTGCAATATATGGACCAAAACTCATATCTGCCAAAATGGCAATATACGATATAAATCTGTATATTTTTGACTCAATAATGTCTGACCAGAAAAACAATTGTGGCTTAAATTTGCTAATGCAAAATGTGACACAGACACATTTATTAACAGCTGCACAATATGTGCCACTTTTGGCAAATGTACACCCAAAACACATAAGACGACTACAAAAATACAGTAGTATTTCAATACAAAATAAGCTATAAAATTAAAACATATTGTTAGAGGCTATACTGTAAATTTCTATTTCGCCAAAATATTATTATTATTACCATATTCAATAAATTCACATTTATTTTACTTTAAACTCTGAATGAGCTTTTCAAATTCAAGTTTTTTAAAGTTTCTTAACTAGGGCTGCACAATTAATCGAATTTTAATCGTGATTATGATTTTGATTGCCCTGATTAAATAAACCTGATTGTCTACAATATTTACAGTTGTAATACGTGCTCTGCACTGTGTAATAGTGTGTTCAGTCAGTTAGCCTTTGGTACGTTGGGTAATTTTTTTTATTTATTTATTTTTAAATCATAATTCTTCTTTAAGCTTAATTTTGCAGTGGAAAATCAGTTTGTTTGTTTTTTTTACCAAATATGATAAATAATTGTGATTATAATTGTGATTACAATACTCGTGCAGCTCTATTCTTAACCCAAAATCACATTTTTTTTTTTAATTGTACCTGTATGTCATCCACTACCAATGTAAACACACGCACACTGTCAAAGTGACATTTCTGCCACATTCAGGTGCTCACTAAATATAAATTTTGTGCATTACAATTATTGTATATCAGAGAATATATTTACCTCAATTTTTAGTAATGTGCATAACATGTTAATAACAATTTAGTAGGATATTAAGGCCACAATATTGTTTATTTCATTGCTGTAGTTTACTGTCAACGGGCGGAAAAGGTGTTAAATAATAATGTACAGAGTCTGAAATAGGCTTAACAATGACTCAGCATGTTGGAAATAGATTCATCAATGTTTCCAAGTATCCCCTGCAATGTGTTGAAGTTCCTCTAGGGGTACATGTACCCCTGGTTGGGAACCACTGTTCTACAGGACTCCAAATCCCACAATGCAAAGCAGAAAACTTCTCCAAAGTTCCACTCACATCATGAGTATTTAACAACTAAACTCATTGTTTTTGTTAAATTACAAGAAACCAAGTTTCCAGCAGTAATTGAAATTTTCCCTTTAACATTAGTTTGAGAGTTAATCATTTATGAAAATAACTTTGATTGACACAGACACAGGAACACGTTTTTAAAAATGTGAGTTATGTGGTTAAGCAGCTTCTACATCATCATCATCACAGCCTTTAAAAAACCTACACGGTCCACATACTATAGAGCTGTAATATACAATATCTGGCACGTCATCATGGTTTTCACTATCCAATAAGAAATATATTGTCAGTTATCTGGATCATTGATCCTGATCATAGTACCATCATTATTCACACTTTAAAGGCTTGGAAAAAACATCCATCCCCATTAATAACTAGGGTTGGGAACCTCTGGGTACATCACGATACGATAAGCGATACAAAGCTCACGATAACGATTATCTCACAATATGACGATACTGTGATTATCAATATATTGGTCAGAAATCAATCTATGATAATTTATGACACAACACAAAAAAAAAAGATTAAGTGAAAAAATTACATTTTTATTTTATATGTCTGAAAGACAATAAATTGAAAAAGTGTCCTATGAACAGTGACACTATTTTAGTGCAACATTTCTGTAAATAAGTGTCAACATACCAATGTAAATGAATACGTATCTCCAATAGTGCTTTATGTAAACAATAAATAGGGTCTTTCTCACCAGTGACACCATTATTAAACAATATATTGGTTCCTTCAACAAACAGTGACAACATTTCTGTGAAGACGTACCTGCACATTTTAGTGAAAAAGCAGAAAAGATTTTAAAAAAATAAAATAAAATAAAAAACGATACTCAGCGCGAGCAAATCGATAATCGATCGTGCGAAAAAAAATTGCAATATATCGCCGTATCGAGATATCGTCAAACTCCTGCTATTAACCATACAGTAGATCAAAATGTAGAGACACACCCATTTCCTAAACAAATCTCAAAGAAATGAACAATCAGGATCTGATCAGGATAAAACTCGTGACGATAATTGAGGGAGACACTCGACGTAACCGAGTCAAATTTCATAAAGATCGGTCACGTACGAACCGAGATATGAAGTTTTGAATTTTCACCAATGATGTGAAATAAGAGTCTATTTTTTAAACTGATCCATAATCAGTTTATTGATCCACCTAACAGACGAACAAACAATATTTTAAAAGTCAATTAAAAATCAAACTAGCATGGTGTTGGTATAATGTCTTAGTGCACATTTATACCCATAAATGCAATTGTACTAATAATTAACATAATAATTTATTTTCTGTGTTTCGGTTTTCTCATTTTCAGTTTCGGACCAGAATTTTTATTTTGACGCCTCCTTATGCGTACCTGTCAAGTTTTGGATTTGAAAATAAGGGAAATTTTCTGGCGCCCACTACGATCCGTCCCACCCACTCAACTAAGCCCCAGTATCTCTTATATTTTAGATAGGTTTATGAGAAATCTAAAATAGCCACTTGTCAACCACTTACTAAATACAATGATGTGATTAGAATCTGGTAGGTCGACCTTTATTAACACTGAAATGCTGTGAACATTCCTACTAGGGCTGGTGATGTGACCCAAAACTCATATCTCAATATATTTTCTCAAAATGGTGAAATATGATATAAATCTTGATAATATTATCAAATAAAGTCTGAGCAGAAAAACCATTCTGGGTTAAATTTACTGATGCAAAATGCTACACAGGCTCATTTATTAACAAACAGCTGATCAATATGTGACACTCATTAATCATCTAACTGAGCTTTACATGTTGTTCTGAGAAGTAAAAGCAGCGACTCCTAAAACTAGTATTTTGATACATAATAAGCTATAATATATACACATATATTTATATATATATATGAAATATTATAGTTTTCTATATCGCCAAAATAGAAAACTCGATACATCTTGAATCTCGATATATCACTCAGCCCTAATTCCTAAATTATAAAACAGTCTAAATAAAAACATAAATGTGTTTATGAAGCACATGTGTTTATTTAATATACTTACAGTTTATATACAAGTCAACACTTTGCATATTTACTGTTAATTTCACGTTGCTTGTCGTTAAGTTAGACATGAACATTTTATTTTCGTTATATATTTGATTATAATTTCTCATGCTGACTCATGTGGTTCTCTGGTATTCACTAATGACTTATTATAGACACATTTATTACAGACTTTACATTCTTTAACACTTTTTAAAAGGAGTGTACAGCTGTGGAGCTTGTAATTGGCTGATTTTTCATGGTGACTTACGTGTTTCCTTCCCCAGTGGGAGACGTTAAAATCTCAGTTATTAATCTAACAGATTGTGTAACTGTCACATCCTGATGCTCTTTAGGAAGATAAACTCTGTCACATTTTACAACGTATTTACACAAGTTCTTGGTTTTTTTCGCCGAAACGTCTTCATTCATTCATTTCTCTTCTGACTTCCGGGTTTGTTGCCGCTGTCGGCACTAATCTGGCGATAAGTCTCTCAGTCCATTTCAGGTGGTAGTTCTCACGAGGCTAGTGACGCCGTTCAGTTCAGCAAGGCATCTTTTAATTATTATTACATTAAAATACGCGATATTTACAGGAAAATACTAATACGGGAAGATGGCGGGAAAGAGGGGTAAAATACGGGAGTTTCCCAGCCATAAGGGATACTTGGCAGGTACAGTGATATGCAAAAGTTTGGGCACCCTTGTAAATGTTCATGATTTTCCTTAATAAATAATTGGTTGTTTGGATAACAAATTCCAGTTAAATTTATCATATAGGAGACAAACACAGTGATATTTGAGAAGTGAAATAAAGTGTATTCGATTTACAGAAAGTGTGCTAGAATTATTTAAACAGAATTAGGCATGTGCATAAGTTTAGGCACCCTTGCATCTTATTGATTTTAATACTCTTAGCACTAATTATTGGAACTCAAAATTGTTTTGGTAACCTCAGTGATCCTTGATCTTAGGGTCTGGATTCTGGTGGGAGGTATTTTGGACCATTCTTCTCTGCAGATCATCTCTAGTTCAGTCAGGTTTGATGGTTTCCGAGCATGGACCGCCCGTTTTAAAGCACACCATACATTTTCAATAATATTCAGGTCTGGGGACTGAGACGGCCATTCCAAGATGTTGTACTTGTTCCTCTGCATGAATGCCTTAGTAGATTTTGAGCAGTGTTTAGGATCATTGTCTTGTTGAAAGATCCAGCCCCGGCGCAACTTCAACTTTGTCACTGATTCCTGGACATTGTTCTCCAGAATCTGCTGATATTGAGAGGAATCCATGCGCCCCTCAACTTTAACAAGATTCCCAGTGCCTGCACTGGACACACAGCCCCACAGCATGATGGAACCACCACCAAACTTTACTGTAGGTAGCAAGTGCTTTTCTTGGAATGCTGTGTTCTTTTTCCGCCATGCATAACGCCCCTGGTTATGCCCAAATAACTCTATTTTAGTTTCATCAGTCCACAGCACCTTGTTCCAAAATGAAGCTGGCTTGTCCAAATGTGCTTTAGCATACCTCAAGCGACCCCGTTTGTGGCGTGTGCAGAGAAAAGGCTTTTTCCGCATTACTCTTCCATACAGCATCTCCTTGTGTAAAGTGCGCTGAATAGTGGAACGATGCACAGTGACACCATCTGCAGCAAGCTGATGTTGTAGGTCTTTGGAGCTGGTCTGCGGGTTGACTGTTCTCACCATCCTGCGCCGCTGCCTTTCGGAGATCTTTCTTGGTCTTCCACTTCGGGCCTTAACTAGAACTGTGCCTGTGGTCTTCCAATTCCTCACAATGTTCCTCACATTTGAAACTGAAAGCTTAAATCGCTGGGATAGCTTTTTGTATCCCTCCCCTAAACCATGATGTTGAATTATCTTTGTTTTCAGGTCATTTGAGAGGTGTTTTGAGGCTCCCATGTTGCCACTAATCAGAGAAGATGCAAAGAGGAAACACCTAGAATTTTTCTACTTAAATACCCTGACTCATGATTGGATTCACCTGTGTATGGAGATCAAGGATCACTGAGGTTACCAAAACAATTTTGAGTTCCAATAATTAGTGCTAAGAGTATTAAAATCAATAAGATGCAAGGGTGCCTAAACTTATGCACATGCCTAATTCTGTTTAAATAATTCTAGCACACTTTCTGTAAATCGAATAAACTTTATTTCACTTCTCAAATATCACTGTGTTTGTTTCCTATATGATAAATTTAACTGGAATTTGTTATCCAAACAACCAATTATTTATTAAGGAAAATCATGAACATTTACAAGGGTGCCCAAACTTTTGCATACCACTGTATGACCTTATGTGATATTGTAATAAAACATTTCATGTGAGGCATTTCCGTGTCATACTTGGTCATGATTTTAAATTAAGAAGAAAAAGAACAAAACAGTTCAGATTGTTTTTTTTTTTTTCATTTCAGAATGTGATTTCCCTAAAATAAAACCCCAAATTAACGTTAAGAAGATGAATCAATGAAGGAATGAATGAAAACTACAAAAATAAGACACAATGTAGACTTATTATCTCACTACAACAACTGTACCTCTACAAACAGAAAAGTAGATCCTGCTAAATCCTCCCTTTAAATCAAACCCTGGCACTTCTCTTTCTTTCTTTCCACATGTGCTTTAATAACGTTATTCATGTGATACTCAGAGCTCAAAATAAAGCTTCTGCTCACATCCAGTGGGACGAATAAAAAAGAGACGTGGAGGACAATGAGCGTGACGCTGAATAACAATCAAACAATATTACACACATTTACAAAAATGAGAGGAAATGAGGTTCGGCTGAGAAACCTTTCCTACCTATGTGACACCGTTGCCACGACAACTACTCCAGCGTGGCAAATAATAATGTGTACATGTGAGGTTAATGTTAGTAATGTTAAAACACGTGTTGCCTTATTATATTAGAGTTGACCGTTATTCGACCAGTAGAACGAGACACAATACCAGGGTTCTCGTCAGCGCTGTTGAGCGTTGGGGCCCCTGACGTTGTCATTTTTCTCCCCCTACGTTCAGTTTTAAGCAAAGTAGGGGGATTCTATGTCGTTTTTTCCTTTTTTTAAAAATTGGTACCGTCGTAGTAATTGTTGCACACAAACGGGACTTCCAGGTGTGCACGGGTTGTTTTAACTTTTTAATCTGAATAACCCAGAAACACATTCATCAGCCGCACCTTATTTAATACAGGCGATTGGATCGGACACTCCGTCTTTACCTGAGGACCTCTGCAGCCCTTTAGCTAATTCAAGTTAAAAAAAAAAAAAAAATGTATTTATTTTATATTTTTCCGCGTTCCGTCCTTGTGGGTTAGCATAGCGCGATGTGAGCCCGCCCCCTTTTTGTCTACTACTATTTAAAAATATTCACACTATGCTGAGATGCTAAGGGAAGGGTTTATTATTTTTATTGTAATGTTATATGTTATAGAATATGTAGTTATCTGATTTCTTAATCAGAACATTTAAGCTACTGTGAAGTAGCTGTTGCTCTTTTGTTTAAACCTGGGTTAAAACTTGAAATTGTTGAATGACAGAGCCTCATTTACTTTTTATTTTGGGTTTATTTTATGCATTTTAACTCTTGAGGACAAGTGTTATGAAAGCTGATATTGTAGGTTTTATATGTTTTTAAAGTTGCTTTGATTGAATTACTTTAACGAATGGATTCCTACACATATACCTTGTTTAAAAGTATGAAATAGCCACAAAATGAGGAAAAGAAAAAAAGATGCATAAAAAATGTGTGATAATCGTTAATATTGTAATAATCGTTAATTCATGGAATCGTAGCACCCTGAATCAAAATCAAACCCAGGTCTCTTCGATGGCACACCCCTAAAAGGAAACAGCTTTAGCTTTACTTCACTAATTTTGGCCCTCAAATATTTATGAATTTAAACATTTTACTCGCTCGCACACAACGCCCCCTATGCTGTGAAAAATGCAACAGAAAGGTGTGAACGTGCGTCTAAACAGAACCACTCCTCTTTACTAGTGCATGAGGTTTTGGGCGCGGTTGAATTCCAGCAAACCAGATGCTGCCGGCCAGATGCCTTGTGATCTATGACAACGCACAATTCAGTATAAGACACACACAGACACACACACAGCACACAAACACAGAGTTTACATGGAAAGATTGAACAATTAATTTAAAAATAATCGTGAAATGTTCCTACTTAATTTTTAGGACAAATTCACCACAACCTAACAGTATTATCACATAATAAAATACTATGTTTTCTTGTAATTCATTGAAACAGAATTATTTTTTGCTGTAGAAGCCATTTTATCACACTTAACTAATTAGCTACATTGTACTGTATTTACTTACTATTGAAGTAATCACATAAAAGTTGTAGTTTAACTAAATTCCGCTCATTGTTCTGAATTAGTAGATTATAAATCTTAAAGAACCAATGTTCAAGACACATTCAGGGGTTTAGGAGAGGCCGCAGTTACACAAATCAGTCGATATCTGATATCAATATCAAATGGGGACACCCCCATTACTATTTCTTTTTGATTATTTTATTTATTTATTAAACAAAATCAAGCAGACAGCAATATTCAATGTTTTTGGTCAAAATCATGCATTTACACGAAATTTTTCTACTGTAAACGTACATTTTCCGCGGTAAATGTCCATTTCCGCACAGAATCTGACATATTATGATGCAATATGGCCTGAACATGAAATGTTAACAGCTATACGACATGCTAAAGATCATTTATGACAATATCACACATTTACAAGCAATTTTGGAACGTAAACGGATGGCAAAGAGACGGAAATGTCAATTCATACGACATGGACTAATGTGTTGCCACTTTAGGAAACAGATTCAGCATTCAGCACAAATACAATGGAGAAATACAAACTAAAGTCTAATCGTAGCAAGCAGCTGGACGTGAAATCTCGCTCAAAATCTTGCGTGATTTCAGCGTGTGCTTGTTTTGGTGCATTTCCACAGTGTAGAAATATGAAATCAATGACAAAAGTTAACTCCATTAATCATATTAAGCATGTGTGGCATAATTCCGGGAATTGGGATTTTAAAAACCACAGAAGTTGCTGAAAAGTTGCAAATTAGAGCGGCAAAAACAGACTACACAAGTGGTAAAAAAAGGTTCACAGTATCAATACTGGCTTAAAAATGGCAGAAATGGTGGGAGGAGGTTCAAAAAGTAGGAACAATTAGTTAAAACTGGCAAATAATGGGCATGACAAATTGTGAATATGGTTAAATTGGTGAAAAATAAGCATGAAATATGGTGAAAAGAGTTCAAAAGTGACAATATTGAGTCAACATAGGTGACATTAGGTGGAAAAGTGGTGGAAAGGGTTTAAAAGTGGGAAAAAATGTGCAAAGTAGACATTGAAATTTGATGAAGTGGCAGAAATGGGAGTAATGTAGAAAAATACATTAAAAGGAGCAAAAATATGGCAAGAAAAAGTAATGAAAATATGGAGAGTTTGGATAGTTTGGAGTAGTTGCATAAAAGGAGTAAAAATAAGCAAAAATGGGCTGAAATTGTTCAGAGCAGATCAAGTGGAGCAGCCTTTTGGTTTGAAGGAGTCGAATACTTCCACATCCCACATGATCCTAACAATTCATCCCTTTGTTCCACAAGTTTAACACGCAGAGACTTTTTAAAAATAGATCAATCATTATTTCACTAAACGGAGTCTGTCTTAGAGCCTTTTTATGCCTTGCATTAAACAGGACACTGGTCCCATCCTCAGTGACACCCACACACCCCCACCACCCTCTTCTGTTACTAATTACTTTACATGCATCACACGTCACAGTAAATCCTTCCACCAATGTTGGCGAACCTCACTCACAGGCAGGCAGAGCCACCAAAGGCTTTTAGAGGAAGCTATGAAATTAAAGAAGGAATCGACCTCAACGTCTAAACTCATTCTAGTTGGTAATGGCAGCAAAAACACACAAAACGACAGCAATAAAGAGTATAAAAATTACTCCAAAAACACAATAAACGACAAAAAAAAATCACAAAAATTAATCCAAAAACAAAACTCACAGAAGAAAAATATACAAAAGTGACTCAAAAACCCAAAAAAATTGTAAAAAATGCTGAAATAAAAAAAAAAATATATATATATATATATATACACATTATTTTAAAAACACAACAGGACAAGAAAAAAAATCACAAAATTAATCAAAAAACACAAAAAGGACACAGAACATGTGCAAAAAATGTACAAAAATGACACAAAATTACAAAATATATATACTGTATATAAGACAAAATTGAAAAACATAACTAAAATATATAAAAATGACTTTAAAAACAAGGAATGACAAAGAAAATCCACAAAAGTAATTCATACAAAATACACAAGCACACAGAAAGAGTGAGAAAAATATACAACAATGCACAAAATGACAAAAAAAATAAATACAAAAACAACTCCAAAAACACATAAAATTATTTTTTTAAAAAAGACAAAAATACGAAATGAGAAAAAAATAATAAGAATATATAAAAATGACCCTAAAAACAAGAAATGAAAACAAAATTAATCCAAAAACACACTGAAAAACAAGGTCACAGAAAGTGTGCAAAAAATATGCAAAACAGGAAAAGTTTACAGAATAAATTACTTTAAAAACACGAAATAACAATAAAAAAAAAAATCACACAAAATTACAAAAGACAGAAATGCAAAAAAATTACAAAAATATATAAAAAGAACTCGAAAACACAAAATGACAAGAAAAAAAATCACAAAAGTACTACAAACACACAAAAAAAGAAGTGCACACAAAGTGTGAGAGAAATATACAAAAATACATAAAACAGTAAAAATGTACAAAAAATAAGACAAAAATGCAAAAAAAAAATCATAAAAATTACTCTAAAAATACTAAATGACGATTAAAAAAACAAGTACACAGAGTGTGAGAGAAATATAAAATAATGCAAGAAATGTATCCAAAAATACACAAACTGACAGATAAATACACAAAATGACAAGGACAATAAAACTATGCTGAGCATGTGGATGTTCAGCATAGTTTCAACTGGGATTAAACATGTGACACAACGACACACACTGTTCTTCCCCAATAATAATAACAATAATAAATAAAGAACTTTCTCTGAGTCTTTCAATGGTTGATCCAGTGAGCAGCAGAAAGGAAAGCAGAGTGAACGTACAGAGTGCTAATGAGTGGCCCCTCCCTCATCAAAGGCCCGTCTGTGTTGATGAGCCGAAGGAAGGACCATGTAAACATGTCAGTGAGGGGCCTGCACTCCCATCTCACTATCACCATCATCTAACTGGTGCATGTGATGCAAGCTTTTACCAGTTGACAAACCACTGACTGGTTTGTTTTCAGTGTGAGTGTATGAAGTACAGTATGTATAATGTATAAAGTTATGACTCCCCGCTTCCTTCCATTGACCCCTTTAGCAAACATTGGGTTATGCAATGAAAATGAAATACGAAATTCACTTCATATCGCCTCACCGACATGTTTTTTGAACAATTTCACACATTTCCACCATATTTTTCTCTGTAAAAAAGAGAAAACAAATGTATAGAGGGTTTTCACCTCCGTCACATTCTGGGCAGTATCCTGGATGGGCGGCCATATTGGAGGCACTGAGGTAAACACTGCGATGGATAAATGTCTGAAACCAAAGAAAAGCTCCTCCTAATGCCTCATAGATGCAAAGACATACAGGAAAGATCCTTTTGTGTTCTCCGTGTATCACTACAACCAACAGACTGATGAGTCTACAGATCACCCGCGGTGTCTGCCATGTTGTAATCAAACAAAGCTCTGAGCTGCTACGGGAAGCAGGAGGGTCAAATGTCATCGGCTGCAGCAGTCCTTTAAAACATTTTTCACTTGGTTTTACTTTGTAAACTTTTGAAGTTTATATCCCCATTTTTATCGTTTCCTAGTCACTGTGTTTTTGGCACTTAACATTTGTGTATATTATGTACTTTGTACTAAGAATTTTATTTTTTCGAATGAATTTAGGAAAACTTAAATGACAACTTTCGATCACTGGGGGGGCAATGCCCCCCCTGCCCCCCGTAAACTCCGAGTATGAACAACACGCAACTTTTCCCACAGATGTTCTGTAGCTCTGATGAGATGTTGTTTAATCACAGGTGAAACTGACTCACGTTTTCATGGAACGTCGCTGCGATTGACGAGAAACGGACGGAGCTTCACAGACACATTAAAGTTAAGCAGGCACTGGTCGGCTCTGATTTAGGAGTCAGTGATAATTTGCATAGTTTTTTGGCAGTTTAGACGGTGTTTCGGGTGGTTTAGGTGGTGTTTGAAGCGGCCAAAACGGGAGGGGGGAGGGCGGTGCACCATAATAAGTGGTCTCCGGCAACATATCCCAATAAAAAAAATCATTTTCCTCACAGTGACGGCGTTTCATCCACATTCTGTCCATTTCCGCGTTCATTAGTGGATTTCGTTTTAATTGGTCTATTCTGTGATTCTGTTAACGTGGATTTCGTAGGGTCCTAGAAAGGGCGATATTTGAAAAAGTTACGGTTTATTAGTAGTGTATATCCATACGAGTCGGCTCCCTCGTCTTGGATCAATGACGACCCAGAGAGTCTTCCGTCTATTGCGTATCTTGATCTGGTCAAATACCTGGTTTTAATCCTAACCCAATCTGGGTCATCCTTTGTCTATTTTTCTACTTACTTTTACGTTTACTTAACTAGTACAGAGCCTGTCAGAAGTATGTATTCATGTGGGAGCTCAGCGTTGTCCATTATGGCCAAATTTGTATGTGTTTGAAGGTTAGATGTATGGCAATCTGACAAAGTGTTGACAAAGTTTCAGGTTGAACATACACCGCGTCGGGGAGAAATTTGCTCAACAAACACACACACGCAGAACTTCTTTGCTTTTATAGAGATATTTACTTTGGGTGGGAAAGGGGGGGGGGGGGGGGGGGGGAAGAACACAAAATAAATACGGACCGCGCAGGCCACCAGTTGTCCATGTCTAGTTTAGGGGCCTGATTTGGGCCGCAGACCTTTAGTTTGACACCGGAGCAGGTTGAAGATGGTTGTTACAGAAACAGAAAGTGACTGAAAGAGACTGTCAGAGAACAGAGTGGGTCCCAGTAAAGACACACTCTAGTACACACACTAGTACACACACTAGTACACACACTAGAGTGTTGTACACACACTACTACACACACTAGAGTGTTGTACACACACTGGTACACACACTGGTACACACACTAGTACACACACTGGTACACACACTGGTACACACACTAGTACACACACTAGTACACACACTGGTACACACACTGGTACACACACTAGTACACACACTAGTACACACACTAGTACACACAGTAGTACACACACTAGTACACACACTCTGGTACACACACTAGTACACACTCTAACAGACAGTGTGGGTCTTACCTGGTGTGTGTTGTGTCCACTGCAGCTGAACAGGATCTGTGCTGACTGGGAGGAGACCAGTGTCACTCACCACTACACTAACGTGTGTTTACACACACACACACACACTAACACTGTGACTGCAGCCCACGACCTCAGACTAGTGGAGAAACCAACAGCCACCAGTCCGTGTCCACTACAAACGACAAACGACAAACTCCAGTTTAACCACAAAGTAACGCTGAGGTTTTATCGGTCAAACACTTTTGCTTCTTTCCTTTTCCACCTTCACTTCGGAGCTTCGCGCCGACAGAAGCCGAGTGGAGCCGACAACAGCCGAGTGGAGCCGACAACAGCCGAGTGGAGCCGAGTGAAGAGAGGCGGGCAGACCGACCGACATATGTAACGTCAAAGGAAGGAGTTTCTCCTCCGGTACTTTCACCACCGACACTCAAACTCGACTACGCTAATCCAGGGGTTTTCAACCTTGGGGTCGGGACCCCATGTGGAATCGCCTGGAGTTTAAATGGGTCCGCCTGACATTTCTGAAAAATAAAAACACATTTTTTATATGTTTTATTTATTATTCTTTGTTTTCAAATTAAAACAATAAACAATCCCTAAACAACTGTATTCTGTATTTTATCAAATATTTTATACCAAAATCAATACATTATCAAAATAACATATTGATTTGAGCACCAGGGTAACAAGCTGAGATTAGCTGAATTCTTTAAATGTTACTTTATTTTATTCTACATGTATTTTCTTACCATTTTTCTTCTAACTTCTAAACTATTGTCATTATATTACTTGTTTGTGTATTATTTTTCCTTCTTTGTTTATTTTTCATTATTTTTATTGTTATTCATCTTTGTTCCCTTCTAAACCTGTCATTAATACTTGTACTTTTGTCCTTCTATGTTTGTTTTCTAATTATTTTTAGTAGGTTATTTATCTGTTCTTCCTTCTAAACTTAATCTTCCAAACTGTAATTATTACTTTTTTTCTTCTCTATGTTTGTTTTTAATCATTTTTATTAGGTTATTTATATTTTTTCCTTCTAAATTTAAACTTCCAAACTCCTGTCATTGTTATTATTTGTTTATTTATGTACATGTACTTTTACCTTCTTTGAGTCTTTCCTTCTGCAGTGAAACTACTATCATTATTACACACACACACACGCGCACACACACACACACACACACAGTGTATTGTTGTGTGTAAGTTTGTTTTTTATATATAGAAACAACTTTTTAGATTAAATAATAGACACATTTACCTCCATACACAGTGGTGTTATTGTTGGTTTTGCATGTTGAAAAAAATAAATTAAAAACTTGCAAAATTCCTGCTCAGAAGCAAACAATAGTTGGTAAGTGAAAGATCACTATAATAATTTTTCAAAATAAAATACAATACACTACATATTAGTGAAGATTTATTTCATTTTAGCAGAATTCAACTTTACAAAATAACTTCCTGCATGTCACTGGTATTAATCTAAAGTTTAAACAGAAAAGCCAGGTTGCAGTTCCACTCTGAACCTCACAGAGGCGCTATCCTCCCACTTAATAAACTAAACTTAATTTCACTGTGTGTGAAAACCCCAAAAGACAACAGAAAGGCAAAAAACTACAGTAAAAAAACATACAAAATGCCCTTTTTAGCCCTGTTTAGATTTCTTTAATTTCATTATTTTATTATTTGTTAACAAAGCAGCAGCAAATCATCATTTAGGATGTTGTGTTGATTGTAACCAGGACAACAGAAATGGAATCTGGAACGTGTTGCTATGGTGACTGTGTAAACATTCTTTTAGTTAAAATCAGTTGCTTTGAAGTTTCGGCTTCAGTTCGAATTGGATCTCACACACACAGCTGTTGCTACAGACGAGACAAGATTCATTTGGAAAAACATCACAGAACAACTGATATGAAGGATAAGAAGAACGCACACAGAGATCGCTACCATCCTAGGGACCAGAGACCTAAGAACGATTCATCTGAGGCTATGCCTCCAAAACCTCCAGCCAAGGCTCCTCCTCAGAAGCCTAAAATCGTCAATAGCATGTTCCTTCATGATCCAACACCTGGTCGTCATGGAGGACAAGTTAAAAAATCGAATGGGGTTGGTCCAGGAAACAAAAAACTAAACAAGGAGGAGCGGAGAGCTCAGAAACAAGCCAGAAATCGGGCTGCACACCTCCTAGCTCTGGAAGATGCCACCACTGAGTCTGTGGATGGGAAGAAGCCTGAAGAACAGGTGAGGATTCACAGAGAACCTGAAACTTCCACCTCACAGCTTGAGGACCATGTGGAGCTTCCAAAACAACCTGAAACCTCCACCGAACACTTTGAGGACCATGTGAAGCTTCCCGGAGAAGCTGAAACCTCCACCTCAAACTTTGAGGACCATGTGGAGCTTCCTAAAGAACTTGAAACCTCCACCAAACACTTTGAGGACCATGTGAACCTTCCCGGAGAACCTGAAACCTCCACCTCAAACTTTGAGGACCATGTGGAGCTTCCTAAAGAACCTGAAACCTCCACCGAACACTTTGAGGACCATGTGAAGCTTTCCGGAGAAGCTGAAACCTCCACCTCAAACTTTGAGGACCATGTGGAGCTTCCTAAAGAACTTGAAACCTCCACCAAACACTTTGAGGACCATGTGAACCTTCCCGGAGAACCTGAAACCTCCACCTCAAACTTTGAGGACCATGTGGCGCTTCCTAAAGAACCTGAAACCTCCACCGAACACTTTGAGGACCATGTGAAGCTTTCCGGAGAAGCTGAAACCTCCACCTCAAACTTTGAGGACCATGTGGAGCTTCCTAAAGAACTTGAAACCTCCACCAAACACTTTGAGGACCATGTGAACCTTCCCGGAGAACCTGAAACCTCCACCTCAAACTTTGAGGACCATGTGGAGCTTCCTAAAGAACCTGAAACCTCCACCGAACACTTTGAGGACCATGTGAAGCTTTCCGGAGAAGCTGAAACCTCCACCTCAAACTTTGAGGACCATGTGGAGCTTCCTAAAGAACTTGAAACCTCCACCAAACACTTTGAGGACCATGTGAACCTTCCCGGAGAACCTGAAACCTCCACCTCAAACTTTGAGGACCATGTGGAGCTTCCTAAAGAACTTGAAACCTCCACCAAACACTTTGAGGACCATGTGAACCTTCCCGGAGAACCTGAAACCTCCACCGAACACTTTGAGGAACATGTGAACCTTCCCGGAGAACCTGAAACCTCCACCTCAAACTTTGAGGACCATGTGGCGCTTCCTAAAGAACCTGAAACCTCCACCGAACACTTTGAGGACCATGTGAAGCTTTCCGGAGAAGCTGAAACCTCCACCTCAAACTTTGAGGACCATGTGGCGCTTCCTAAAGAACCTGAAACCTCCACCGAACACTTTGAGGACCATGTGAAGCTTTCCGGAGAAGCTGAAACCTCCACCTCAAACTTTGAGGACCATGTGGAGCTTCCTAAAGAACTTGAAACCTCCACCAAACACTTTGAGGACCATGTGAACCTTCCCGGAGAACCTGAAACCTCCACCGAACACTTTGAGGAACATGTGAACCTTCCCGGAGAACCTGAAACCTCCACCTCAAACTTTGAGGACCATGTGGAGCTTCCCGGAGAAGATGGAACCTCCACCCAGGAGCTCATACAGCTCAGTTCTTCACTGATCCAGGTACCAGCAGACCAAAAGAGCCCACAGACCCAAAGGGCGCTTCGGATCCAAGAGCTGGACCAGCAGAGCCAGTGGAAGAGCACATTTCTGAGTCACCAACATGAGACTTATTCTGTCCTGGACCAGCAGAAAAAGGACATTGATGTCCTCAAAGTGTCTCTGGTCCAGGTCCAACAAACCTCAAAGGACCAGCAGAGCCGGTGGCAGAAAGACTGGGAAGGCTTCATGGAAACACAGGAGGAAAACAGGAAGATGATAAACCTCCTTTACACTGCGCTGATGGACAAGGAAGACCATCGTCCCAAAAAGAAAAACTTCTTTCAGCGACTCATCAAAACTGTGAAGAAGCGATGGCAGAAGATGAAAAACAGCTTTTGATTGGCTCCAAGCAGACACCACTAAAACATGGGTCACAGTGAGCAGCTCTGCAGCTATGGAAGAAACCATTGGAATATGGACCATCCTAAAATAAACTGCTACTTTTAGCAACAAACCACGTTTAAAAATTTGTGAATTTTCTAATGTTACTTTTGACAAGATTGACTGCAATATTTGTGAAATTTGTTGTCTTTTTTCTTGTAAAAATATGACAACGTAAAATGCAAATGTAAAATTTAAATGTGAGATCTATCTATACTATAAAGACAGAAAGGTCTGTGTGTGTGTGTGTGTGTGTGTGTGTGTAAAAATAAAAATTAATCTTAGAAAAGTGTTTAAATGCAATTATTTGGGTCTCAAATATTTTTTTGCGTTTCTCTGATTAAAAACGTTTAGGGTTTTTTTTTAAATTAAAATCATCTTTGTATTTGGGCCATATTATGGGTGGTACATTTGCGTCATTATTTAATCAAAAACTAAAACATTTCAAAGAAAAAATATTTTCCCCCACAAAAAAAACTTTTCTTTGAAAATACATTTTTTCATAGTTTTTTTTATTAATCTTTTTTTTTACCATATTATGGGTAATACATTTGTGTCTATTATTCAATCAACATTTCAATCAAAAAAAAAAAACATTTTCAAAGAAAGTTTTTTTTTTCTTTGTTTGAAATGTTTTATTTTTTGATTGAATAATAAAGACACAAATGTACTACCCATTACATGGCCCAAATACCGAAAAAAAAAATCCCAAAAACATTTAAATAAAAAAACGCGGTAAGCACGTCCGCCTCACAGCAAGAAGGTCCTGGGTTCAAGCCCTGGGGTGGACTTGGGTCTTTTCTGTGTGGAGTTTGCATGTTCTCCCCGTGCTGCGTGGGTTTCCTCCGGGTACTCCGGCTTCCTCCCACAATCCAAAAACATGACTGTAAGGTTGATTGGAGTCTCTAAATTGCCCATAGGAGTGAATGAGAGAGTGAATGGTTGTCTGTGTCTGTGTTGCCCTGTGATGGACTGGCGCCCTGTCCAGGGTGTACCCCCGCCAAGCGCCCTATGAGAGCCGGAGATTGGCACTGGCAGACCCCCGCGACCCTGTTAAACGGGAATAAGCGGCTATGAAAATGGATGGATGGGACTTTTTTTCTTTGAAAATGTTTTTTTTCTTTTTAACTGATGTGATTTTTCTTTTGATTGAATAGAAGTTTTTTGATTATATAATAAAGACATAAATGTACCTCCATATGGCTGCTGCTGCTGCTGCTGCTGCTGAGTTTCTTTCAATTATCAAATATTCCAGTTACGTCTCTTTTAAAAACAGAAAAACAATCACTAGCGTCTGAAGTAAAACCTTTATTTAAATTATGAAAAAACAAACACTGTGTAATAGGCTACAGTCAACAACAAATCCATTGGTAAAGCTTGAACTTAGTACATACTGTGAAGTGGAAAATAAGCACTTTATAAAAAATAGATATCTACACTGTAACATGATGAACGTACAGTCAGCGTTTCCCAAAGTGACCGTGTGTGTTCTGTACATTTTCCCCTTTTATATATATATATATATATATATATATATATATATATATATATATAAAGAAAAAGACTTAAAAGATGAAGTCCTGTGAAATGATAAAGGATGATTGGATGACAGGGCGAGGGGGCGGAGCTACTCCTGAGCTGCTTTCCCAGTCATCTTGTAGATCTCAGTGGGACCATCGACACGTGTGATGGTTGTGGTCAGCTGGATGTCCTCCCCACTGCTGGCCCCGCCATCTCCTGTACACACACACACAATACACAACATCAACACACACACAAATCCTGTCCATTTGAAAAGTTTAAGAATGGCTGTTCAGCTTTAATTTTGTGCAAAATGACCCTAAAAAATACACAAAACAGCAAAAATACACCAAATTACGCAAAAATACACACAAGATTAAAATAAGTTGCACAAAAGGACAACAAATACACAAATGTACTCCATAAACATATGCAACAAGTGCAAAGACACATAAACAAGACAGAAAAATAAACAAAACAAGAACAAAAACAACAAAACTACACACAATGACAAGAATATACAAAAAAGCAAATGTAAAATAACATAATGACTTCCAAAAAACATCTAAAAAAACCCCAAAACAAAACATGAAATTATAAACATTTGCACAAAAGGCCACTTAAATACACACATTTATTCCAAACACATATAGGATGATTACAAATACACAAAAAAATGACAGAAAAATAAACAAAAAATAACTCCAAAAACACACAAAACAGAAAGAATGGAAAAGAATACACAAATTGACTCCAAAAACACGTACAACTACAAAGAATAAATAAATAAAAAATAAAATAAAACAAGGACAAAAACAAAATAAAGCAAATTAACTAACATTTAACGTAACAAAATTAGACAAAAGCACTAACACAGAAATAACAAAATGACTCCTAAAAAAACACAGAAAGACCAAATACACACAATGACTCCAATAACATACAAAAACATACAAATCATTAAAAGAAAACCATGGTTTTCATACTATGCACTGTTGTGGTTTTATTATGCACTGTAAAGTGACCTTTTTTCAATTAAAATGTATTATTATTATTATTATTATTGTCTTTTCGCACGAACTGCCAAGTTAAATCCTTTCTGATTCTAATTCTGATGAGCTGAACTTTATTAAATCATCTCAGAGAGACTGAAAGTTGGAGAACAGCCTGAAGCACGACACGGAAAACTACCCGAGAGTTAGACCTCTTTCTCTCTGTGTGTCACTGACGTCAGATGATGGATGGATGACAGATGGATGGATGATGGATGGATGCTTTTCATTACTTCCTCACACACTCCTCCCTCTCTTTCTCTCCCACCCCTGTCCCCCTCCCTCCTCTTCTTCTTCTTCTTCTTTTTCCTTCTGCCTGGAAGGAATCCTGTATAACGTCCATAAAAGCACCCCCCCACACACACACAACCCCCGCCCACCCCCCAAACCTCTAAAAACAAAGTGACAGCTTCACAGTAAAGGACAGAATCCTATCAGAGAGTGAGAGCTTGCAGAAAAGAGAAATCCTAAATGAAAAGCACAAAATTATGCTAAAAACAGCAACAAAAAAACTAAATAAAATTACTCAAAAATCAAATAAATTACGCAAAAGAAGAAACATTACACACATTTTCACAAAAAAAAAAAAAACACAAAACAGCAAAATTAAAAATAATACATACAAAAATAAAATAATTTGGACAAAAGGACATTTTTTTTTTTAATTTCACAAAAATACACAAGAAATTATTATTTTTATTTTTATTTTTTTACAAAAACCACAAAATAAACAATTACTGAAAAATTCATACTTGAATAAATTCCAGAAAAGGACAAAAAAAATTTTCACAGAAAATAGCAAACTCTCTCCTAAAACACACAGGTGACTGCAGGTATACACAAAAATACACAAAATAAGAAACAAAAATGACTCCAAAAACAATACAAAAAAAACAACTCAAATATACAAATACAAAAATACACAAAGTGAGCAAAATGTGTGGTTGTTGTTGTTGGTTTGTGTGTTTTCAGATTTAAACTCTTTGTTGTTTCCTGTGTTAATGCTCAGACTGCTCATTATTCTAATGCTGACATGAATGTTGACCATGTGACCCTCTTGTATTTCTTCCCCAGTGTTCCCATGAATAAATAGAAAGCCATATTTACCAGTGATGCACTGCCCACTCGACTGCTCGTCTCCGTAGCGTTTGTGAGACGGTGCGTAGAGGAACATGATGGCAAACACGTACAGGTTCCACATCCCATAAATACCTGTGAAGAAGGCGCTGTTCACCTGCACCGTGCGTTCCCCCCAGTGCCAGTGACCCTCATTCACCTGTGAAAAACACAAGAAAAATACACTAAATCACTACAGAAACAAATTACTTCCAATACACAGAAATATCTTTTAAAATGAGAACAAAAATCCACAGAATGACAAAAAATATACAAAAGGCACAACCAAAAAAAATGACTCCAAAACCCACAAAAAGCCACAAACACACCAAATGACTCCAATTCCAGACGAAATTTGAGAAAATATAAAAAAAACACACAAATAAAAAAATGCACAGAATGACAAAAAACATACAAAGGGACAACAACAACAACAACAAAAACACACAAAGCCGCAAAGAAACGCACCCAGTGACGTGAGAAATACACAATATTCTGTACAAAACACACTACAACAGAAAAAACACAAAACAACAAAACACAAAATGACTTCCAAAACACACAAATACAAAAATAGAGCAAAAAGTATTCAAAATAAAAAATACACAGAAAATGCACATAATGACTGACAACACACACAAAGCCCAAGTGATCCTCACCTGACTGATGATGAAGAAGATCACTGTCATGGCTGCACAGAACAGAGTGACCAGCATCAAGAATTTAAACCTGAAAATCAGACCCTGACGGGAAGACAAAGACAATTAGTGGCAACGAGGGATGTAACGATTCACTCAACTCCTGATACGATTCAATTCACGATACTGGGTTCACGATACGATTCTCTCACGATTTATTTTACAAAATGGGACTGTAGACAAATTATGACGTTATCGTAACGGTTCCGGAACCGGAGGATAGGAACCGGTTCTTGGTGCCCAACCCTACTTATGAAACTTAAATAGTTTAAAGCTTCAATAAACAAATCTGTTGAAATGCTAACATTTGTTAGGATATGATACATTTACTTAAAATGACTCCCAATTTCTGGCTTATTCCAATAATTAATCATATGAAAAGTTTCTATTTTCTTCATTCTAAATTCCCAGAGTTTAAGTTCTGGTAACAGGGTTGTGTTTTAAAAGCTTGATAGTTTTGATGCTACAAAATGGAAAAATGAATGAAACACCTCATAGTGCAGACGTCTGGCCTTAGACATGGCAGGCAGGGACGACCTCTTCCCGCTGATGTTACGGAACACTTGGAAAACCATGAAACACAGGAACAGGAAGTAAAGACAGGCACAGATGCCTGCGACGATGATGAAGGCCATCTGAGGAAAAACTGGTCAAGGAAGCACAAGGAGGGCCAACAGGAGGATTTCACTGACAAATTAATGAACGTTAAATGCCTGAGACTGAAAAAAACGCTCAAACAAAATGATTTCTTTTAGTTTTTGGTTTTTTAAAGATACAGCCAGCTCAGTTCCTACTTCAGACGCCCAGATGCTGTAGAAGGGATTCGTGAGCTGGACTCCTCTGGCGGGAAACACAACAAAGAAAAGACCACACTTTAAAACTGGAAAACAAAGACATGAAAATAAAGTATTGATTTAAAAAAGAAACTAAAAAAACCATGTGATCTTACCTCTCACACATGTCAAAGATGAAGAGACAAAAGGAGCCAAACACGATGGGTCCCACCTGCTTCCAGTAAACAGAGAAACGATTCCTCTCCGTTTGGTCCTGAGAATTAATGAATAATAATAATAATCTAATGAACACACACAATGTTTGTTCATTTAGTTTAAAATAACACACAAGAACATTAGAGGAAACAAAAGCTAGTATTTTCACCACCTCAATACATTTCACCCAGCTTGGAAAAGTCCAAGAAAATAAAAATATTCTTAAAGTTCATGTATACTTTTTTCTCTTTTTCCCCCAATTTTTGTATTTTTTCACTTGTTCTTTTCTGTTTTGCTCTACATAAGGAATTTCATGTGCAATTATTGTATAATTTATGTGCCAGTCTTCTTCAAAGGCGTCTGCTGATTGCTTTGATGTTTCCTTTGAAATTTCCTGAAAAACTGTTGTTTGAATAAATGAAACCATAACATATTAAAAAAGAAGACAAAAAGAATATGACAGTAAAAAAAAAAAATAACACAAAACAAAAAATATATATAAAATGACTTCTATAACAAACAAAACACACAACAAAAACGACTCCAGAAAACCCACAACAAAAATACACAAAATGACTCGGAAAATGCACAAAAATGAGCAAGAAATATACAGAATGAAAACACAAAATACATGTAGTGGCTCCCAAAACACAGGGAAGGCTACAAATATACACAAAAGTAACACAAAAACACAAACGAAAAGCACACGCAAAAGAAAAGCACAACAAAAACACATGAAATGCCTCGAAAACATAAGATGACAAGTACACACAAAAACAAAATTACACAAAATTACTCTGAAAACGCACAAAAATGAGCAAGAAATATACAATATGACAACAAAAAATTCACGTAATGGCTCCAAAAACCAAGGGAAAGCTACAACAAAATATATAAAAAACAACAACAATCACACACACAGACTTCAAAAACACACAAAATGATTTCTTTGTTGCAGTATTAATGCTCAGACATGAACATTCTTCTCTGGTCTTTGGAGAGAGCAGACGTGTTTTCATTTGCTCCGATAACACGACCTTGGCTACAGTTGGCTACAGCTGAACAGCCTGAAAAATTGAGCCCAAGACTGAAGGAAAATGGTGAAAAAACCGCAGGGAGGCCCTTCAGAACCCAATTCGGGTTTGGAAGAGGTCAAGGAGATGATATGCGAGGGTCTACGAAACCTATCTGCCAAGATAAAGTCGTTGGAAAAGACGCTGGAAAACTCACTGGAAAAACTACAAAGCGAAGAAAAGGTACTGAAAGAAAAGAATGAAAGAAATGCTGAAGAGATAAAATTGTTGAACGCTAGGGTTGAACAGCTGGAACAAAAGGAAAGAGAGAAAGATGTCATCATCACAGGCCTAAAGATAAAACCCAGGAGCTATGCGAGTGACGAAGAAACAAAATCGATTGAACAACAGGTCATTGACTACCTGAAGTCGAAGGACATTGTCCTGAACCCTGACAACATCAACTTCTGCCATCTCCTGCCAAAGAAAAATGTTAACAGAGCTGTAAAAATAACCTTCACGAATATGAAATTCAAAGGACAACTACTGAAGCAAAGAAATAAACTCAAGGGAACGAAGGTGTACATCAATGAAAACCTGACGAAACAAAATGCAAGCATTGCATGGAAGGCACGCCAAATAAAAAAAGGAGTTAAGATTGTGAAGACGTGGTCAAAAAACTGCAGGATTTATATCCTGGAAGAAGAGGACGGAAAACCAGTTCTCATCAAAACGATGGAAGACTTGGGAAAATACGAAGGATCCACCTAAACAACAACATTACTGATGGTAATCATGGATATGGACCCAGATCTATATAAACACTGGAAACAAAACTCACTGTGATTATTTTAACGGAGACTGAATTAAATGTGGAAACCAAGAGTAAAAAAGGTCTGTCATTTATTCATTTCAATTGCTAGGTGGTGGGGTGATTAAGGATTACATTAAATTTAAATTCAAAGTGTTTATTGTCATATGTGCAGTTAGAAACACGTTTTCTTGTACAATGAAATTACTACCTTGCTTATGAACTAAGATATAATAATGTGTTTATACAAGTTAAATCTAACAGTGGAAAATACAACACTGCCATTAGAACTAACAACAGCAGTTAGAAACACGCTTATGAACTAAGATATATTACATTAAAATACTACCTTGCTTGTGAACTAGGATATAATAATGTGTTTATACAAGTTGGATCTAACAGTGGAGAATACAACACTGCCAATAGAACTAACAACAGCTGAATTAACCTTGATGTAGAGACAAAACAAGCTGCAAACTTGTATGTCCAAAAGAGACATTCCCGAGTGGTGACATTATGGATGAAAAGGGAAAAACCTTCCAAACACCTTCGAAAGAGGAACTGTTCTTGAACTGGAGGAATGCTAACAACGTCTGGCAGGGAACAAGGCCAACACGAACAACGATAGAGAGGAGGAGGACAACACAGATGAGAATACACAAAAAAGGACGGTTTTTAGAACAACTCAAGAATGTTTGACCAGAGAGACATGTAAACCCATGTAAATTTGCGATGGTAAAACAGGGGACGGGACCCGGATAAGCAAACTGCTTCTCTCATCTCCTTTTTCGGCATGTACAAAAAAGAAAAAAAAAATGTGAAAAAAAAAAAAGTGAATGTAACCATGTCGGAAATAAACTGAATAAATAAATAAAAATAAATTTTAATAATATGGCCCTGGGATCAGACATCTCTACTGTAGAACAAGCACAGGTGAAATGTTTTCATGAGTTCTTGTTTTTAATCCATTAAACCTTGATAGCTTATCAATAAGTCTTGCATTGAAATGTCTTCAGAGCTAAAAGGCACCAGTGTGTGATGTGAGCTCATAGTTGGCAGCCAGGGCTGGAGATCACTTAGCCCAACAAAGAAAGTACAAACAAATCTAAAAGTAAAGTACCATGAGATGTTCTCCACAGAAGATGATCCAGAATGAGAGCAGCATGGAGTAGAAGATTCCCTGTCTGATGTCACCAAACAGCAGCATCCAGGTCCAGTTGAAGCTGATGGAGAACCACTCTACTGGGATGTTGATGAACGTCATGGAGATGCCCAGAGCCAGGATCACTCTGAGGAGGCAGAGAGGAAGTGTATGTTAAAATGTTTCCACTAGTAACTGCCAGTCTTCTTCAGAGGCGTCAGGTGATTGCTTTGAATTTTGAACATTGAGCGACTTCCAGCGATTGAGTCGCATCTCTTGAAGGGAGGTCTCTTCATTGATTTTGAATGTAATCTAGTCGCCAGAGTTTCTGACGTCTCTTTCGTTGTGAACACCTTAAGAAAGAAGGAAAAACACTTCTATGTATTAGTCCACGGGACAACACATCCCACAATGCAACGCTCCAAACATTTCTTGAACAGGGTTTTCGCCAGCACAGGGGCCACCTACGCTGTGATTTAGATCTCCTACGCTGTGATTTAGATCTCCCACGCTGTGATTTAGATCTCCCACGCTGTGATTTAGATCTCCTACGTGCGATTTAGATCTCCTACGTGCGATTTAGATCTCCTACGCTGTGAATTAGATCTCCTACGCTGTGATTTAGATCTCGTGGTGGAATGCCGCGGGCCAAAACTAAACATCCATTTTGCATTCCAAGAAATTAAATATGCCAATAACATAACAGTGCGAAATTAACACTCAAAGTAGTTTGAAAATGAGGAACACTTTTATTTATTGTGTCTTCAAAGACATTTAGTAAAATATAAATTCAACAAAAATGGGACACAACATACCCTGTCTATACGACCAAAACACTACAGTTTCCCTGCCTTGAACAATCCTTTAAAATTCAAGAAAAATAATGTAATTGGACATGTTTTAGATTTTTTTTCTTTTTATAAATCACTTTACTGTATTACATTAATTATTATATTTTAAAAATATCAAAAAATAAACATAATTTCAAATAATGGCAGCAGGCCAACTTTGGCCTGCGGGCCACAAATTGGACGGCCCTAATTTAAACAAAAACAATCAACTAAATAAAACGATTAAAAAAATATAAAACTAATGAGTTTGGGGGAAGGGGGGGGGCACCGTGAGGTCCTTCTACAACACTTATGCTGGCGGCGTTCACCATTCTGTCTTTACACGTCTGAGAGAAACATAGGAGACTCAAGTAAAACTTTTACAGCATGAAAAAAAAATCATCCCATGTCTACAAATAAGGTCCCAGTCGCACTTCCTGAAAGCGCGTGTTTAACAGCGTGCGTCAGTTGAGTGCTAGCTTACAGATTTAACACATTTCATGCTCCGCCAGGCTCTTCCTGCAGCACTAAGCCCCCCTGCCCTCACTGATACATCATCTTCATGCACAGCGGGGGGTTACACAAGCACAGCTTTGAGCTCACACGGGGTAAACTAACTGTGCAAACCATGAAATTCCTGAGGAAACCTTTTCAAACAGTGATGTTTTCAGGAGCTGCAAGACGACATTCCTCTGCAGACACAGGATCAACACACTGACCTGCACAAGAGGTTTACATGACCTACTTGTTTGATGTTTCATCCATATTTAATATGTGCTTTCACCCAGAGCACCGACTTATACTGAAACCATTACATCACAGTCTTTCCCGTGATTGCGGAAAACGGACGGAAAAAACAAAAACAGCAATTTTGTTTTGGGTTTTTTGTTTGTTTTTAAATTCTTTTTAAAGAAAACCAAGTGGAAATATATGACACTGAATATCCCCTATTATGCATGTTTATTTATGTATTCATGTTACTTTACACTCAATTTGCATTGGTATTGGTTATAAAATCTGACATAATTTGACACAACATGACAGAGTTCACTTTCTGAAATGACAAAAACCAAAAACTATATCACACAGATTTGGGACAATATCACATTTCTACCATATTTTTGTGATGTAGAACAGCTCGTCTAATGTGAAGCTTTGTCAAATGTAACTAAATCTTGCGTGATCTCAGCGTGTGCTTGTTTCGGCGCATTTCTGCTAAATACATCACTTAAAGCTGCAGTATGTAAGATTTTTTTGAGCGTCATTTAGTCTAAAATTCATCCTAAAGTGTTCTGATTGGACAGTGGACCTCTGCTCCTTCTCTTAGCTCTGTATTTTAGCTTAGAAATCCAGAAGCGTGACGATACTTTTCATCCAATCAGAGATCTTTCTACAAGAAGGGTGCTCCATGAGCAAGTCCCTACATTTGTCTCAATTGAGAAAAAAGTCGCTATGAGCTCCACAGTTGGAACGTTCACGAGAATACCTGTGAATTTTAAACGGGGAGGGGAGGGAGGGGGACGTGGTTGATTCCATACAAGTCTCACAATTCTACATACTGCAGCATTAACTCCATTAAACCCAATTTAACATGCATGATTTGGGGAAGTTTAATAGCAAGTAGCGATATCTGATTAAGGCACTGCTTCTAAAAGTGTGTGACGCGCCCCCTGGTGGGGAACTGAGTCCTTTCTTTATTGACAATAAAGGTAATTAATGCTAAACAAAACGCCTACACACAAGGAAAGTAATAATGAGAAGCCTAAAAATGTAGCAGAAATTGAAAGAGCATTAAATTATTAGACTGCGTTAGATGTGCAACCGTTCAAAAATAATGATTTACGTCGACATGTACTTCACGAGGAGTGGAACAATAAACAACAGCTGACTTAAAAAATTAATTTCCTTTTTGTTTTACTTGAGCTTTTTTGGACTGCACTTTTACATTATTTTTTATGCAGTTGATTAGTTTAATTTAGATATGAGTTGTAATTTATTCATGAAATATGTTACGTGCATTATGAAACGTGATGTCATTTGTTCCCCGTTAGTTCTTTTCATACGTGCACTGAATTTGCTTTTTGGTTTTTTTAAGCTTTTTGTCACAGATTGCAAACAATGTCACTTTATTTCCTGCATTTTTGACTGCTGCACTTTTACATTAGCTTTGTATGCAGGTGATTAGTTTAATTTAGTTTTTATTTAAATGTCTGATTAACTTTCCAGGATTCAAACTCACAAAAATAAATACAGATGACAGATGTAGTTAGTACTTAGTTAAGTTAAATACTGCTAAAATACACATCAAATTTAAATAAATTGCACAAAAGGACAAGAGAAATACACAAATTTCCTCCATAAACACATAAGACGACTACAAAGATACACAAAAACAAACAAAACGAGAAAAAAACAACAAAATACAGAAAAAGACTTCACATTCAACCCAGCAAAACTACACAGAATGACAAAAATATACAAATTTCAGCGTTAAATTAACAATCTTTAAATGTTTATTTTAACTGAAACATTATAAGTGTTTTCAAGTGCTGCAGATTTGGTGTATAGGTTGTCATATGTTATATATATATATATATATTATGATAAAGGAAAAATACATTCTTAAAAAGGCAAGGTGGATTTTTGTAAATAATGACATTTGTTACATTTTCCAAATGGTACATGTCATACAATTAGTTAAAAGTTGTTCGTTTGGTAGCTAGTAAAATGGGAAGATGATAATTTTCTATGAAATGCAATGAAAATTAAACAATTGCATAAATTAAGATTTCCTACCTATTTAAGTTACAGCTCGCCGTCCTTATCTTATCTTATTGAATTGAAGGGAAATTTGAAATGTAAAATCTGAGCCTCTACGTAACATTTGAAAAATATTCCTCTGACATTGTCAGTTTCTAAATGTGTTCAGACGCTAAGGGAGGGAGGGGGTCTTACTTCTCCAGCAGCACAGGAGGCCTGCTCATCAGGGTGATGCGTCTCCAGTACCAGATCATGATGATGAGGATGCTGGGCGTCAGGAACGTCTTCATCGCAAACCAAACTCTAGTGAAGCCCCCGTTTTGATGAATGCTCTTAGAAAGAGAAACAAACAGTTGTTTCAGCCAATAGCATCAGTCCGTCACTACAACTGTTGATCAAGACTTACAACCAGACGGATGTCTTTGATCTCTCCTATTCCCATATTGACCTTCTTGCGCTCGTTGACGGGGAGCCGCATGTTGAGGAGATAGTACTTATGAGACACGCTGCCCACCTCCATGAACGGCATCAAGTCGCACTCGTAGAAACGGCCCTCGTTCTCCAAGGTCTGAGAAAATAAAAATAAATCTACCAGGTGAGGGTTTCTGCGTGTCTTTATTAGATCCATTCCTGTAACGTTGGGGAAAATACCAGTAGGTGGCAGTATACATCCAACAATATAAACACAATAAAACACACCAGTTTGAACTGATATAATCCTCATAACAGACCACTGACCCCAACATTAACAGCTAAAGCAGGGGTGTCAAACTCATTTTAGTTCAGAGGTCAAATACAGAGCAATTTGATCTCAAGTGGGAAAACAAGTAATTTCAACATTTTTGGGCCTTAGTTTGTACTTCTACATATATGTAACATACTAAATATGTAAAACTGACCATGTTAAATAGGGATGTTGAGAAAAATCGATTCGGCGACATATTGTGATATTACATCGCGCGATTCTTGGATTGATTCAAAATGCATCCATATTGACCTTTATTTAACCAGGAAAGTCTTCACTGCAGGAGACATCGTAACTGGACAAAGAAGTGCTGAAACCTGGGCATGTTGACCAGCTTGTGCTTTTTCAATAAAATCTAAAAAGAAAGTACTAACTTTCTGCATTTATTTGTTGTTCTAGACATAAACCTCAGTTAAGTTGCACTAAAGTCATGTTGGTTTAAAGGCCACAGGCAGATTGTATGTTGTTTTTTTATTACAAGTTGTTGGCACATGGCATGTTCCAATGTTTTGAGTGTAAAATATGCCAATACAATATATTTCATAGATAATGTCCTCATGAAGGTGTACACATTTACAGATTAGTTGTTTCTTAAGTAGGAGTGTGACGATATCTCGATGTATGCTATTGCAGCTTTTACCGGAAACCATTTTGTGATGATCACAGGTTCTTTTCTCTCCAACAGCAGAGATGACGGAATGAATGAGTGGAGGAGCTGCTGCATGTTTCTACATGTTTCTATTGGCAGAACAAATCCTCCTGTGAGCATAAAAAGCTCTACATGATCAAACTGAGTATCTTAGAGACATGTTAGTGCCCTATCGTTCAGAAAGAACATTCCGCTCTCAGTCTGCTGGTCTTCTGGAAGTTACAAACATGTCTAGAAGTAGAACAGGAGGCAGAGCGTACAGCTACCAAGCTCCTCCCCTTTGGAACCAGCTCCCAGTCTTAGTTCTTGAGGCTGCTACTCTCTCCACCTTTAAAAATAAACTCAAAACTTACTTATTTGCTAAAGCTTACACCGTATAATAGTGTTAACCTAACCACTAGCGCTGACAAGGTCTCGTCTGTAACGGCCACATCTACAGACCATGGAGACGCCGCTAGACGTTAACCTAAAGCCCTAAACCATGCAGGCAGACCTAATAATACTGTTTCATGTTTTTCTGCAGTCAGTGCCTTCTCCTCGCTCTTCTCTCTCTGCTCTGTTTCAGGTGTCTTGATGATGATAACAGCTGACTCAGCTGACTGACTCCACTGCTGATGTGATAAACACACATCGTAGTGCAGCGTTTGGCTGACTCACAATCACAATAGCCGCTTAAATAGCCAAATGTTTCACTGTAATGTGCAGTTTTTTGGCTGAAAACAATAACAAGACAAGAAAATGGCTTTTGTGATCAGCTGTGGCGTGGAGTCTGCGTCTATAGACACACCCACTCATGCATATGCATGAAGGCCCCAAAACAGCCTGTTTTTAGAAGCAACATTAAACTGACTTTTCAGAGGCTAAAACTCTGAAAAACAGGCGAGTTTTGGAAATTAAAGCTCAAATGCTATGTTTTTGGTTTTTAGAACAAATGGAGATGTGTGAAAAATAGCAAAGTACTGGACCTTTAAGAAAAAAAGTGTTGCATGTTAAAATATTTCCGTAATTAAAGATAAACCATGGAAATTTAGTATTTAAAAAATGTATATCAAACTGGTGGCCCTTCGGATAATTCAGTACATTTGCAGTACCAGTTTGAGAAAGGTTGGTGACCCCTGGTTTAGACCAATGTGGAGAAAAACCTTGCGTCTTAAATCAAAGCAGGATTGTTTTGTTATCGTTTTCTTACCTTGGTGGTGGTGAAGTTACAGTTGAGCTTCCTCTGTTCAAAAGACTGAGCCATCTGCGTCCATTCCCCCACCGTATCGTCTCTGTAGGCCAGGCCAACGTCAATGGTGACCATCGCTCCATCCTCTGGGAAAACAAGCACCGTCCACTGTTACAACACGTTCACAAAATGTGAAATTCATTTACCAACGTTTTCCCAGAAACGCGTGACTGAATATCAGCGTCTCATCACTTGAGACAAGAGCTGCTGTTGTTGGTGCCACTCGTGGTAATGGGATCAAATTAAAAAGTGATGACAGACATTTGGAGCCTTTTCAACACAAAACCCAGCATAAATGCTGATATTACCACTGCACACAAACTAGTCATCTAAAGCAGGGGTTCTCTACCTTGGGGTCGTGAGACACTGGAAGGGGTTTCGCCAGATGCCTTCAAGGAACTAAAAATATTTTTTTAAACAATTTGAGCCCATTTTTGCTGATTTTTACAATTTTTCTGAAACTATTCCAAACTTGTCATATTTTATCCTATTTTCATCACTTTTTCTTGCCATAATTGTCCTCCTTTTAATTCACTTTTGCTACATTACCCCCATTTCTGCCACTTCTCCATCAAATTACAAAGCCTTTTCTGCACATTTTGCCCACTTTCAAGACATTTTCGGCACTTATAAACCATTTCCACCATTTTTTCTCCTAATCTCACATATGATGACCCAATATCGTAATTTTAACCTCTTTTCACCATATTTCATGCTTATTTTGGCCAATTTAACCACATTCACCATTTGTCATGCCCAGTATTTGCCAGTTTAAACTAACTGTTCCAATATTGACACTTTGAACCCTTTTTTTTTCACTTTTTCCGTCAATTTTTGGCCACTCCAATTTGCAATTTTTAACTAATTTCAGTATTTATTTATTTTTTTTATTCACTTTTTAATCAATTTTATTTCTGTTTAAAACTTCCTGGATAACAGTGGATATTATTCAGATGAATAAATAAATGTGGTTATCACAGATTCATAAAATAATAGACCATCATTTTACTGACTTTATGGATGGACCCCAAAAATGTCTCCCCTTTATTCCCCCTTATAGATGGCCCTGTCTCCACATGACTGTTCTTCTACGTTCATGTCTGTGTTCAACCACCTTCAGGTACAGTGGGGGTCCCCGCCCTCTAGAACCTTTATTTTGGAGGGTCACGGGCTGAAAAGGTTGAGAACCACTGATCTAAACAAAATGCTTGTGTTTTTCTCCGTGTTGGACAGAACAAACAGTGACTCTAGACTTTGAATCCTGGTCCATAAAAGTCCATCTTTAGATCTCATCACTAAGCCAAGTGTTCCCTCTTAGCGTTATTAAAGCAGCTGGAATGAACAGAAGCAAACTCAGTGGCCTGTGCTGAAAGACAGAATAGAGGAAGGGGAGGGGGGGGGGAGGGGGGGGACAGATGAGTGCTGGCAGCCGACTGTCTCAGTAATATAACCCCCCCCACCACCACCACCACCACTGCTCCAGTCACCAGCTTGTTTCAGACAAACATTCCACTTCAGTCCAATGGCCATCGCCATAGAGACGAAAGCCTCTTCAACAGCTGTGTTATTGCTGGAGCTCAGCCGGGGAGGGGCACTGAGTCCTTTATAACCGGGGGGTGGGCAGGGTGACACCAACATTGTTTCACTGATAAGGTAATGGAGGAGGAGCTACCCCATTCTTCATGTGTTAGTGTGCTGAGCTACACACAACCCAACGTTGGATAGTAACGTTACAATTAGAGCTCATTTTATTCTTTATCTAATGTTTTAAATCATGACGAGTTCAAGCTTTAGGCCTCATTTACACAACAATGATTGGCTTCCGTTTCCAAAATGTTCCGCATTCACGTGGTGACGTTTTCATGAGACCGCTGGAAATTTAAAAAGATGATGTAGTTTACATGACTGGCCAATAGATGGCGGTATGATTTTGCAATAAGCAAACAAGTATTTGACCGAACCCGGAGGTGGGCTTAATTTCTATCTTTTTAACATGGACTATGGTCGGACGCTACGCGATGAAGGTGATATGTTTCAATCAGCGCGAGATAACGCACAAATATTTGCTGTGGAGGTGAATGGATGGCTGTCCTCTGGTACATTAATACATTCTATTATAAAATGCACAAATGACTAGTTTTTGACTCGTTGTGTAGTTGTGTGCGTCACGTATGTAGAGAGCAGTTCTCTGAGTGTTACAGCAGTAAACCTCTAGGTGTAACTGTGGTATTTTTGAAGTGTTTTAGGAGCAATTGTGTGCGTTTGCGTCATTCTTTTATTGCATTTTGTAGTTCTTTTGTGAGTTTTTTTTGTGCGTTTTGCCTCCCTTTTGTGAGTTTTGTAGTTCTTTTGTGAATTATTTGTGTCGTCATTTTCTGCACATTTGTGTCTTCCTTTTCTGCTTATTTAATTCTTTAGTGCGTATTTCTAGTCCTTTTGTGCGTGTTGCTAGTCCTTTTCATTTCTAATCCTTTTGTGCTTATTTGAAGTCCTTTCCTGCGTAAATATAGTACTTTTCCACGTATTTTAGTCCTTTCCTGCATATTTTAAATCCTTTCCTGTGTATTTTAAATCCTTTTGTGCGTATTTGTAGTCCTTTAGTGTGCATTTGTAGTCCTTTAGTGTGCATTTGTAGTCCTTTAGTGCGTATTTTAATTTTGAGTAATTTTGTGTCTCTACTTTGGGGGGCTGCACATAATTCTTTACACTTCTTCCCCATTCCTTTTCAAACTGATCTTGTGCATGTTTCTCCTTTATTTTTTTGCATTTCTTTTTAATTTTGTTGGAAATAAATTAATTAATTAAAAATAAATTAAAACATATTTTACCACTAGTTGCCATGTTTGTTGTGTATGGTGTTGCCAATGACCTGTGGTGCTTTTATCAGCTGTTAATTAAGCATCAATGTGTGTTCTAGGTTTGTGTATCATCTTTAGAAATGCAAATATTCACTGCTGGAGAGTTAAAATCAAAATAACACCATCAACAATAGGCCTTCCATCGATCACCCAACGCTTTTACACATTAAGAGAGAACATGCAATCTCAACAAATTCTTTGTTAAAGATTCAGGACCTTTGTCTGAGTGTGCCCTCATTGTGCCGTGACTAAATGAACCTGAGGACAAACATTTCTCCTGCTCCATTTCATATAATCCACTTCTTTTCCATCCACAGTGAAACGAACACATGGATTATTCAAACCAACGTCACCACACGTGTTTAAATGTCTCTGCTGGTGATCCAGTGCCTGCAAAGACTCAGAATCTCTGCTAATCCCTCCTTTCAGGATAGCAACCACCCTGCCAGGAAACTAAACCCTAAACTAAACTCATCTGCCTTCTCAACATCACAATCCAGCAACTGATGCACATTTCAAGCAGAATACAATACAACAAATATGTCCAACAATCAACTCAGTGTAAAAAGGAAGAAAAAATGCTCCTACTGTAATCAAAAGGATTTGTATGTGCATGATTGTGATTATTCCACATCCACACAACTGACAAAAACAAAAACAAAAAACATGCAATAATCTGACTGAAACACAACCAAATGATTTGTGTTGCAGTTTTAACAGCAGGAAAGTACTTCATGAGTACTGGTATTTAAAGATAACTTAACTCAAAGCAGGAGATGAAGCGTCTACATCACATATGTCAAACTCGAGGTCCAGGGGCCAAATCTGGCCCTTTAAAGCATCCAATTTAGCTCACAGGAAAAAAACTATGACAGAAAACATGAAATATTGTGAAAATTACCAACTAATTCCGTTGAGAACATCTCAGCCCCTCCAAACATACAAATTCAAGCAAATTTCACAATATTTTTGCATGATCATATATATATGTCATTTTTTAATGCAATAATGGGTCAACATATGCAACATTAGGTGGAAAAAGTGGTGGGAAGGGTTGAAAAGTTCTGAAAATGCCTTGAAAGTGGAGACAATGTAAAGAAAAGTTATTGAAATGTGATAGAGAAGTGACAGAAATAGGAGTAATGTAGCAAAAATGCATTAAAAGGAGCAAAAATATGGCAAGAAAAAGCATTGAAAATAGGTTAAAATATGGCAGGTTTGGTGAAATTGCAGAAAAAGGGTAAAAATAAGCAAAAATGGGTTTAAATTGTTAAAAAAATATTCTGAGTTTCTTGAAGGCATCCGACGAACCCCTCCCAGTGTCTCAAAGGTTAAGAACCCTTGCCTTAGAGGAGAAAAAGCCAAAAGTGGCACATATTGTGCAGCTGTTTGTTAATAAATGTGCCTCTGTAGCATCTTCCATCAGTAAATTAACCCAGAATTCTCTTTCCAGTAAGACTGAGTTAAAAATATCAAGATTTGTATCATGTATATCCCCCATTTTGAGAAAAAATACCAAGTTATGAGTTTTGGTTCATATCACCCAGCCCTATGTTCTAGCTACATTCCATCTGCAAAAGAGAATTAAACAGAACACTTAAAGGAGGTCACGTACACTTTAAAAAACTTCTTAAGATCCATGTTTTTTGTCTGTATGAAAAAGTTTCTAAAGTTTGTGGTGGCCTTCAATTCGGTGTGGAGCTTGTTCCAGTCTGTTATGGCTATGTATGAGGAAGCAGATGAACCCATCCATAAAGTCAGCAAAATGATTGATTGTTCTATGAATCTGTGATAACCACATTTATTTATTCATCTGAATAATATTCACTGTTATCCAGTAAGTTTATTATTATTTGCACCATAGTATATAGTCATCTTAAAGATGTAAATCCTTGTTAATCAGAAATCAAATTAGTTCAAATCTATCAAAAATGGTGGAAAAAGTGGTGGAAAAAGTGGTGAAATGGGATTTTAAAACCACAAAAAAGGTAAAATGTTGCAAATTAGAGTGGGCAAAAACAGACAGAAAAAGTGATAAAAAGGGTTCAAAGTGTCAATATTGGAATAATTAGTTTAAACTGGCAAATATTGGGCATGAAAAATTGTGAATGTGGTTAAATTGGCAAAAATAAGCATGAAATATGGTAAAAAGAGGTTAAAAGTGACAATAATGTGTCAGAATATGTGACACTGGGTGAAAAAGTGGTGGAAAGAGTTCAGAAATGACAAAAATGTTTTTAACGTGGAAACAATTTGCAGAAAAGGCATTGGAATTTGATGGAAAAGTGGCAGGAATGGGAGTAATGTAGCAAAAATGCATTATAAGGAGCAAAAAGAAAAAGTGATGAAAATAGGTTGAAATCTGGCAAGTTTAATGTAGTTGCAGAAAAAGGGTAAAAAAAAATAAATAAAAATGGGCTCAAATTGTTAAAAAAAATATTCTTGTTTTCTTGAAGGCATCTGGCGACCCCCTCCCAGTGTCTCGCGACCTTAAATGGGGTCCTCAGCTAAAGGTTGAGAAGCTCTGGTGAAACAACTTAAGCAAACGGACAGTTATCAAATCTTGCATGATTTTAGCACGAGAAATATGAAATTAATAACAATTATTACGACACACGTTTGGCACAATTTCAGGATGTTTAATAGCCTGTACTTGTTATGGTATCTTATTTAGTTTTGCACATATTAGTCTAAATACTGTTTATATAGTTTTTTTCAAGTTAATTGTTATTATTTAATGTTATTTAATGCTTACTCTACTGGAGAGAGCAAAGTTCACCAAGTCAAATTCCTCGTGTGTATGACTTACATAACTTGGCCAATAAAGTTGATTCTATTCTATTCTATTCTATTCTGTAACGACATCTGATTATAGAGCTTTGTTTAAACAGGCATGTATTTATTTGTTCCATTTCAATAAAACCAACTAAGAAGGCTTCTTACCTATCTGGTTGTACATTTTGAATGCGATGTCAAACTGCAGAATGACCAGCATGAACTGGAACCATGAGCTCATCTCCTTGTTGGGTAGAGGGATGTGAACAGCAAACACGATGTTGTTGGCCTCGATCTTCTGGGCCACGGCTTCTTTAAAGGATTGGATCTTGACGCATCGGTTTGGGCCCCAGGGCATGAACCACTTTTTTTCTTGCCTGTGCTTGACCGTGTCCACGCATTTGGTGGCCGTGTAGGGCATTGCTGTGGTGGGACTGGGAGCTGGGAAAACAAAACACAAAGTGCCTCAAATGTTTAGTATAGCGGTGACAAATATCAATTATTATTGCCAAAGTTTTTCCTCTCCACCCATTTCATCCCAACCTCCCCAATCAAGATGATGAGTTGGGAAGTCAGGCACCAATTACACTTCATGAACAGGAAGTGACTGTAGGTTAGGTTAGTCCCTGCCAACAGGAGTTTGAGTAATGGCCGAGAACAGATTTGCAATTATCACACAAACAGAAAAATGGGTGAAAACTAAAGCTCTGGTGTGAAGATGTGACTTTTTTATGCTTTTTGTTCTTGTCGTCATAAATTAAGCGACTGAACGGAAATTAAACGTTAAAGTTGGAAAACAATGACACAGGTGTTCCTTCTTGTTTGAGTCATACTCCAAAAACACAAAAGTACAGAAAAATGCACAACCATAAAATAACTACACAAAACAACTGACCAAATTACCAAAAAAATACACAAAAGGACTACCAACATTAACAAAAATAACAGAAAAAGATACAAAACTACAACGAAAAACACATTCAAGAGAAAATCATACAAAATGACAATTCGTTTATTGTTAAACTTTAGTTTTTGCATCTAAAATAATTTTTAAACCTGCCCAACAGGCCTGAAACCAAACAATTTGGCAACAGTAGCTGTGTTTCCATTACCCTTGGAAATGCACAAAATCTAAATAGCGCAATAAAAACTGGTAATGGAAATACCCAAATATCGCAAAAAAGTTTTTACGCTTTCATGAGGAGGTATTCCAGACATTTCAATATTGAAATGCGTCACAAAATCGCTATGGAAACACCTTTTCCGCAAATACACTCTGAGAAAACATGACGCGGTACGTGTAGACCGAAGAGGAGACCGGGACATTTCTTAGCGTTATACCTAAAAAATGATTAGTGCTTCATTACGCATGAAACAACAAAGAAATACAGAGTGTTATAAGAAGGTTAGGAGCGTCCGTCTTCCTGTGGCTAAGTCTCGCGGGATGAGATTTCACATGAGTTAGGAGGCTCCTGCCCAAAACAACGTTCAATGCAAACACGGTCAAAGCGCAATTATACTTTGTCAACTAGGGATGTAACGATTCACTCAACTCCCGATACGATTTGAGTCACGATACTAGGTTCACGATACAATTCTCTTGCGATTTATTTTACAAAATGGGACTGTAGACAAAAGATGACTGAAAAACATTCCTTTTTTTTTTATGGGGAAAAAAAAATAGAAAATACTGTACTATTTTCCTTTTATATTTCATTGTCAAAAGAATCCCTTGATAAACTATTCAAAACAATGCAATTTAACTAAAAATAAATCTTGAATGAAATAAATAAAGGAATAATACAAATGAAGAAGAAGCCTATTAATTTAAATTCTGGTTCTATAGTAAACAATGCAAAACTGCATAATAGTTTGTTTTCTTTTTAACAGTGCAATTGAAAATGTATTTTGTGCCTTAACAATTGGACTTTTAAAAAAATTGCACTGTATTTACGTCAGATATTTGTTTGGACCAGCAGAGTGCGCTGGTAACCCAGTGGTCGGTTGGCATGCAGATATTCTTGCAGTGAAGAAGAGATGCTATGCGTTAGCAGACAGAGCTAATAGAAAAACGTAACTTTTAAAGATATTCACATAATATTACAGATATTCTTTCGGTGCTAAAGGGGTAAGGAATCATTTATAAACACGTTTAAGAGTAGAAGGCAGCCAGAAAGAAAGTAGTAGCAGATTCCGCCCGCCGCCTACGCTTCTGGACAAGAGAAGGATGTTTAAAAAAAGTACTGCGATTCAATTTTCACAGTATCATTGTGAACCATGATACCTATGAATCGATTTTTAACTGCCTAACGATTAATCGTACATCCCTAGTGTCAACATTTCGAAATATAATTTTTACTTCGCAAAAATCTGTAATGGAAACCCTACTACTGTCACAATTAATCAACGTGTCCAAATGTTGCACATACGTTTAGTTAGTCCACACAAGAGATTTAATTCTTCTTTTTAATCCACTTTATGAATGCAACACTTGGTATTTGTAATATATCATTGGCAGAGCTGGCCAGGAATATCTATATTATAATATCTACTATTGTTTTTTAATGCAGGAGTTTTTAGAAATGATTCAGTTTGTATGGGAAACCTAAATAGAGGAAAAGAAAGCCCCTCTGTGTGGATGTCGGCTAAGTTTAGCAGAATGACCATGACCTGGATTGGATGGCTGTAAAAAAAAAAAACCCTTGACAAACATAAGAATCTACATGACTTCTCTTCATAAGTTACTGCTCGCTAACAGAAGCAGTCGCTGCAGCTCGGGGGTCTTCCTAAAAAATGTCACTAATCCCTTTTCCTGAGCTCAATCTGTCATGTTGAGTCCTCTGTGAGTCAGTAACGTATCCTCAGCCGTGATTATTACAGCTCACAGACTTCATAGATGTGTCACAGACGGCTCGACACAAGCACCACGTTTGCATCTGCAAATCTGACAAAACTTGAAAGAAAAAAATATGTCTAGGGTTTAGCTTCAGACGGTCTTTTCAAAATGTTGCCTTGCTAAGTTCTCTCTGGTATTTATTGCCTGTATGAGCAGAGTCACTGTGCTGTTGACAATACGACACGATTCAGACGAGGAGTGCAGGACTCTGGAATGTCTCCTGATCAAAGAGCGACGCAGGGATTTTGTTCCAGTGCAGTGAAGATGAGATATGAGCTTGTTCTTGATATACCTCGTCTAGACCAGCGGTTCTCAAACCTTTTAGGCTCAAGTACCCGCTTTTTCTTACTTTTGAGTGCAAGTACCCCCTTTGTCCGACAACAACGGTTTGTTCAGAATTCTGTGAAAATCAACTGTAGAACAAAAACGGAATGATAACACACAGTTGAAAGAATCCCACTGTAAATGACTGACCCTTGCATTTTCTGTTCATGTTCAAATAAAGATCATTTCTATCATCATTTCGTGTGTTTTTGGAGTCATTCTGTGTATTTTCTTGTTGTTTGTCTGTTATTTTTATTATTACCTCCGCCAAGCGAGAAACGCAGAAGCGGTAAGGTTGTGTTTTTGTCTCCGTTTATCTGTCTGTGTGTTAGCAAGATAACTTGAAAATTCATGAACAGATAAATGGGACAAGGAACTGGTGATTACATTTTGGTGATGTCCGGGCTACCAAAAGAGTATATATATATATATCATTCATTTTCCCATCCACACTATGGGACTTTTTGTTTAATAACTATTTGACAATTAATAATATTGTTATTTCAATGGCTAAAGGTATGTTTTGATTATTAATGAATCTAATAGTGTATATAAAATCAATGTAGGACTACAACATAGGGTGGAAATCACAATATGGGTTGAAATGAATGAATTTCTGAATTTTTCTCTTATTTTTCTGTGTTCATGTGTGTTGTTGGTATTATTTAATTATTCTCGGTTTGTGCGTTTTTGGTGTCAATTGATTGTTTATTGCGTAGTTTGTGTATTTTGTAGTGATCTTGTGTATTTTTCCCTCATTTAATGTCTTTGTTGTTGTTTTGTGTGTTGCTGGTAATGTAGGGCCCTAAAAAATCTGCGGACGGAATCACAAATCTAAAAATGATCTAGTAAATCTGTTATTGATTTTAATTCCTCTTAAAAGCGGAAAAAAAGTTAAGTCCTCTTTAACCTGACCTTGTAAACACTAAATTCCTAATGCTAATTTAATTCCGAATTAAACTTGATCCTGAATTAGGTGGCTGGTTTATTCTGTTTTTAATTCTGAATTAAATATTTCCTCTTTCTTGTAAACAGGTAACAACACTTAAAGCCGCTTTAAGTTCATTCCCGTCGTTTTGCGCATGTGCGAGTTGCGGTAATGACGCGTTTGGTGACAACATAATCCAACATGGCTGCCCGGACTAGAGCACACATCATAATAAGAGTCTTAAAAGACATGGATCTATTGATAAGATGGACGATGGACAAAAGCTTAAATACGCGGACATTAACACGGACTTATTAAACACGTGGAGATCAGCAAACGGAGCTGGCTTCATCTGATGGGTGATGGCATAAATGTGTCCCCATACTGCTGCACAGGCTGTAATATCACCAGGTTTATCATTGTGACGGTTGTTAGAGCCACTATCTTTACCAGGAAGCAACTATTTATTCCTGGTTATTGCTTTCTGGAGTTTTACTGGGCTTTATTGACTGGTCATTAATTCCTATCTCTCTGTGTTATTGTTGAGCTGCTGCTGCTTCAAAACTACAATCAAAATAAAGGTGAAAACAGTTTTTATGTGTGGTGTTCTGTGTTACAGCCGACTATAAAAGGTTTGTGTGTGTTTCTCCCGATAGACGTTATACGTCACGTACCCTGTCCAATCAGAGCCTTCCCAACCACAGACCTAAAGCGGAATTAACTTAAACCGAATAAACCGGTTTTCCATGTGAACCACAATTCGGGAATTATTATTTCTATGTAAACACAAAGCAGAACACTTTAATTCCAAATGATTTAATTCTGAATTAAAAACATCATGTAACCGTGGCCACTGGTGTGTGTGTGTGTGTGTGTAACACCTAGGTGTGAATTAAATCACAGAAACAAAAGGACTTTCCCAAAGTGAATAAATCTCAGACCTGTTGGAGATCAATTATCAGGTGACCAGTCTACACCACTGTGGCCAGAATAATATGACCCCCCCCCCCCCCCCCCAATCCGGCTGACCCCATGCTGTGTTCTTGGGTTTGTGGGGAAACAAGGGGAGAAAACCCCCTTTCTACTCAATTACCCTGACTGCCCCCGGCCTCTGAGCAAACACAAAGGAATCCAACTTCATTAAATCCATCACAGCCCAAGAACGAAGCAAACGGGCTAATTTATCCAGCCTGGAGAGAGCAGGGAGGACGGGAGGGGGGGGATAACGTCCACATTCAGTACCCTGGTAGAGGGAGACATGGGACATGTTTCAGCTAAACCCAACTTTTGTGTTGGAAGTGCGCAAATGTTTATAATTTTATGTGTTTTTTTTTGTTGTTTTTTTGAGTGTGTTTTTACCGGGGTGGGGGGGTGGGGGGTTGGAGTAATTTTGTTAATTTATGTTAGTGCTTTTGTATATTTTTGTCATTCTGTGTAGTTTTGTTGCATTAAATGTTAATTCATTTTCTGTATTTTGTTCTTGTTTTGTTTATTTTTTTATCTTTATCTTTGTGATTTTTTTTTAAGTGTTTTTGGTGTAAATTTGTGTATTTCTGTTGTCCTTTTGTGCAATTAATTTAAACTGTGTGTATTTTTGCTGCTGTTTTGTATGCTATTGGAGTCTTTGTGTGTATTTGGTCTTTTGTTTGTTTTAGGAGTCATTTCGGTTTTTTTTTTTTGTGTCTGTGCTTTTGTATATTTTTGTCATTCTGTGTAGTTTTGTTGCATTGAACGTTAAGTCATTTCCTGTATGTTGTCATTTCTGTCCTCGTTTGGTTTATTTTTCTGTCTTGTTTGTGTATCTTTGTACTAATTGCATGCGTTTATGGAGTAAATTTGTGTATTTCTTGTGTGTATTTTTGAGTAATTCAGTGTATTTTGTGTGTGTGTGTGTGTGTGTGTGTGTGTGTGTGTGTGTGTGTGTGTGTGTGTGTGTAGGCACACACTGATAAGTTTTCTAAAGCACTGATTCTCAACCTCGGGTCACGAGACACTGGAAGGTGTGGCCAGATGCCTTCAAGAAGAAACTAAGAATATTTTCTTAACAATTTGAGTTCATTTTTGCTTATTTTTACCCTTTTTCTACAACTCAACCAAACTTGTCATATTTTAACCTATTTTCATCCCTTTTTCTCACCATATTTTTGCTCCATTTAGTCCTTTTTTGCTACATTACTCCCATTTCTGACACTTCTCCATCAAATTTCAATCCCTTTTCTGCACACTTTCAAAACATTTTCAGCACTTTTAAACACTTTCCACCACATGTCACATATGTCGACCCATTATTGTAACTTTTAACCTCTTTTCACCAAATTTCATGCTTATTTTGGCCAATTTAACCACATTCACAATTTGTAATGCAAATAAGGCCTATTTACTAGTTAAAACTAACTGTTCCTACTTTTTAAATCACATTACCCCAACACCCCCACTCCACCCATTTCTGCCACTTTTAAGCCAATATTCACACTTTGAACCATTTTTACTGTCCGTTTTTGGCCACTATAATTTGCAACTTTTAACCAAGTTTGCATTTCACCACCTTTTCTGGTCACTTTTAACCCATTTTCTGATTTAAATAATTTTAACATGACTATATACTATGGCTGGAATAAAAAATATACACATTTGTTCCCCTTTCAAGACATTTTCAGCACTTGTATACCCTTTCCATCACTTTCCCACCAAATGTCACATATGTTGACCCATTTCTGTCACTTTTAACCTCTTCACCAGATTTCATGCTAATTTTTGCCAATTTAACCACATTCACGATTGGCCAAGCCCATTATTTGCCAGATTAAACTCATTGTTCCAATATTGACACTTTGAACCCTTTTTACCACTTTTTCTCTGTTTGCACCTTTTAACAAATTTCTGTGGTTTGTAAAATCACATTTCACCACTTTTTCCACCATTTTTGGTCACTTTTAACCAATTTTATTCCTGATTAAAACAAGGATTTCCATCTTTAAGATGCGCCTTATGTATGAAATGAATATGTCAAGATGTTTTAGTACAACTTTGGTAAACAATGAAGCTGCACCGCTTGAAGGATTTTTGGTGCTTCAGGGCTACCGTAGTCAGGCGCCTCATGGAGTGATATGTACCAGTACTGTGCTTCAACATGTGTAGTGTTTTATATTTTATGTGTTAAACCTGAACAATGTTGAGAGTTATTGTTAATGAGTTGAATAAAGTTTGACTTATCTATTTTGTTTCGCTTAATGAGCCTTAATAATAATAATAATAATAATAATAATAATAATAATAATAATAATAATAATAATAATAATAACAAACCGGTGCGCCTTATAGTCCGAAAAATACGTCATATACTATGGAGCAAATAACAAGAATGGATAACAGATTCATAGAACAATGGAACATCATTTTATAGATGGTAGTGTCTCCACATGACTGTTCTTCTATGTTCGTGTCTGTGTTTAACCACCTTCAGCTACAGTGGGGGTCCCCGGTCTCTGGGGCCTTTATTTTGGGGGGTTTGTGGGCTGAAAATGGTTGAGAACCAGTGCGTTAAAGCACCAGTGAGAAACAGGAGGGCCCTTCACAGGCCAGGGACTGGGGATTTAGAGAAGGAGGGTGAAAGAAGGTGGAGATGATGCCTGGGGGGGAATAGATCAAAGCAAATGACAAATAAATACTGGTTTGATGTTTCCAGAGCATTCCTCTGTGCTCGCGCACGCACACACACGCGCGTACGCACCCAAACGAGTGCTTTATCAGCGGCTGCTTTGTGTAAATCACACTAAAGTTTAACCAACCTCCATCTTTATTGTGTTTAAGAACAAACAAAGCCTCCCGCATGTTAGTGTTTGTAAAACAGGCTGGAACTTAAAAAAGACTTTTCTATAACTTTGTTACATGTATGATATTTTTTATTCTTTTTTATTTTTATTTTTTTTAAAAACAACTTACCTAATAATCCTCCCACCATGAAGGCAAACGCCTGGAACAGAAGCAGAGTGATTCCCACTATCACCAACTTTTTGGTGCTCATGTTCTCGATAATGGCCCCCGCCATGGCGAAGGACGACACGGAGCCGAAAAAACGAGCTCACCGAGCGATAAAAAACACTAAAAAAGGCTGATTTAAGGAGAAGGAGGACGGCTGAGCTGCATCCACAGGAGAGAAGGAAGGAAGGAAGGCAGAGCTGGAGCTGAGCTGCTCTCACTCTGATTTTCAACTCAGAAGAAGGAGGAGGAGAAGGAAAGAAGAAAGAGAGAGAAAAAAAAAAGTAGTCACATGACCGAGCCGCGCTGAGCTCGTTCCCCGAGCAGGAGACGCCTAGAGCGGGAGGGGGAGCCACGGAGAGCCGCTGTACGGAGCCTCTACCCCCGGTTACCGTCTGGGAACTATTGAACAGATTTAAAGTGCTACTTATGTTTATAACACAAATACATACTCTATCTATTAATATTACATGAAATATGTACACATTTATTTAAAAACAAAACATGTATTTTAATTCTTGAAAATGTGTGTTATCACATTTGTTCCATAATTATGTTCTATAGTTGTTTTTTTATAGTATTCTGAGCAAAATGTTGTCAGACAAAGAGGGTACTTGGACAAAAACAGACAGAAATAGTGGTAAAAAAAAAAAAAAAAAGGGTTTAAAGTGTCAATATTGGAACAATTAGAAGAAATAATTAGTTTAAACTGGCAAATAATGGGTATGACTAATTGTGAATATGGTTCAATTGGCAAAAAATAAGCATGAAATATGGTGAAAAGAAGTTAAAAGTGATAATAATGGGTCAGCATATGTGACATTAGGTGCATGGAAAAAGTGGTGGAAAGGGTTTATAAGTGCTGGAAATGTGTTGAAAGTAGAAAATGTGCAGAAAAGGCATTGATATTTAATGGGAGTGATGCAGCAAAAATTCATTAAAAGGAACAAAAATATAGCAAGAAAAAGTGATGAAAATAGGTTAAAATATGGCAAGTTTGGTGTAGCTGCAGAAAAAGGGTAAAAATAACATAAGATACTAAAAATGGACTCAAATTGTTCAGAAAAAATATTCTTAGTTTCTTGAAGTCATCTGATGACCCATTTGCATTTCCATGAACAAATGCTATAAAGGCATGTATGTAGAGTATAAAAGATACAGAGAATATCCAAGTAGTAGGTGAAAAGGTAGTTAAAACATTTTTTCAATTTGGGGAAAATGTATTAAATAATTTGAGTATTGAGCAGGATTTTGGAAAAACTCGGTTTGTTCTGACAATTCAAGAGTAAAAATGACTTCCCTGCATTGGAAAACAGGAAACCTCTGCAAATATTGTTGAGTTTCATTGAATTTGTGACAAATTCAATGAAACTCAACTTGAATAATTGTAAAGTTTTATAGTCTTGTAAAAAATAATCTCAATGTAATTGTTTCTAAGTGTGTTTGGGGTCACTCTGCTGCATGAATAAATAAATAAATGTAGAAATTGATTTTTTAATTTATGCATTTAATTTTGCTTAGGCCCACATTTGGGTCCTTACCCACATGTTGAGAACCCATGGCCTAATCTAGTTCACCTACTAAAGAAGTAAGGAAAAATAGCTAGAATATTTATTTAAAACCCAGATCAGTATAAATTCAGGCAAAAATAGTCAAAGGTGTGATTTGTAAGTAACGCTGATGTTTATTCGTATCTGAACTTCATAACAATAATGTCATTAAACTAAAAGGTAGGTGGACATAAGGACTTTAAATGAAGGAGAACATGCAAACTCTGCTCTGAAGACTGAGCCAGGTTGGAATGAAACCTCTGCATTGTCCAATCAGGTGTGAGTTGCTCTTTTGATTTAATTCATCACATTTTTTGCTTCTACTCCAGAGGATTTTTGTTGTATTTTGTCTTTATTTGTTAAATGTGACGACATTTGTAGGTAGTTTTAATGCAAAGTTTGGCTCCAGCCCTGTGTGTAAAAACTGACCCGTTATCACAAGAGATGCTAACAGAAAGCTAACACAAGAGGAAGGTGCTAAGATAAAGCTATTGCTAGGCTAATGTTAATGCTAGGTTAATGTAATTATTAGGCTAAAGGTTATTGCTAGGCTAATGCTAATTCTAGGCTAACGTTAATGCTAAATTACTCTAATCCTAGTTAATGCTAATGCTAGCAAATACAAATTTATGCTAATGATAATGCTAGCTAATACCAATGCTAACTAATGCTAATGCTAGTTGATGCTTGTCAGAGCCCAATCCTTTCATGGAGCGGATCCTTTCAGATCCTTTCAACGCATGCACGAAACGCGTCTCCATCCGGTCGGTCTATTTTACGACAGTTGGTCGACTATTCCAAAGGTTGAAATCCTGCTATTTAAAAAGAATTAGAAATTTATGATTTGCGTAAATTCCGATTTATTTTTGCTTTTATCTTATTTTCTGTTTGGCTTTTGATTGTCAATGTTGTATATTGTTTGTATTCTTTTTTTTTTTTTTTTTTTTAATTAACAATTAAAAACACAACAAAACAGTATCATATTTAAATGTGTACTATTAAAATATTTAACAAAGGTCGTATGGTCAGTTTACATGTACATTCAAATATCACGTTCCAGCAGCTTTGTCGTAAAGATTGCGAGTGAAGGAAGTGACGTAGTCTACGCGCACGCGTTGAAACGATCTGAAAGGATCCGGCTCGTGAAAGAATTGGGCGCTGACAGCTAGGCTAAACATTAATGCTAACTAATGCTAATGCTAAATTATGCTAATGCTGGTTAATGCTAGCTAATTTAAATTTATGCTACTGATAATGCTATCTAATATTAATGCTAATGCTAAAGCTAGTTAATGCTAGCTAATTCAAATTTATGCTACTGATAATGCTATCTAATACTAATGCTAATGCTAAATTATGCAAATGCTGGTTAATGCTAGCTAATTCAAATTTATGCTAATTTATGCTACTGATAATGCCGATGCTAACTAATGTTAATGCTAGCTAATGTTAGTTGATGCTAATACTAATTTATGCTAATGATAATGTCGGTCACCATAGACCTAATTGAGTTGTAATTGAACCTGGATAATTGTAATTTAAACATGTAATTGACCCCAACCATGACTGTGCTATTAAGTTAGCTACTGCAACCTTTGAGTTCCATGATGTGGAATGTGTCCCTAATGTAAATGTTTCCCATAATGTACTCATGCAGCTCATCACAACATTTCCAGAGTCAGAAATGTATGAGGATGATTAAATGATTGATTTATTCATTTTAACCTAAAGACAAAACACAGCTAAAGACAGATTTCCAGCTTTTTTGTTTTTTTTTAACTCAGTCTCAGTGAAGGAATCTGTGCAGCTTCAGGCCAGAGCAGAGCTTTTCATGCTTCCTCACTCTGACAGATGTTACAATCTGCAAAAACATCCATCCCCAGAGATGGAGAGAGCATCCAAACTGAAAGATGGAGAGTGTGAATAAACCCTGACGGGCAGAGTGTGGAGCTTCTTCTCAGATCCAAACCACTTTCTGTCTCAGAGACAGAAAAAAGAAAAGAAATGAAGCTAAAACACGTCTGAAATACCAGGATCTTTATTTAAAAGTCATCCATGTGAGCATTTCGTTCTGTTTCATAGAAGGAATAAATGAAACTACTGACTTAAGATCAGATCCAGGACCAATGTTGGTCAGCGTTAGCAGGGAAAGTGCAAAGCTCCTTCAACATGCGACTGTAAACACACAGAAAGAAAAACCAAACGACTTCTTTTTAACTCAAGTGCATGACAATAATAGCCTGGCAGATACTGTATGTCAGACAGATGTTCACTTCTGGAAAAAAAGCATGAAAATGTGGGTTTTTGAGTATTCTGAATCCATTTTTAATGGGATTCATGGTGACAAACCAACAGTTCCTTTGGTTGTATTAGGCTAGTCTAAGACAGGGATGGTATTTTCTGTCCATACCAGTCCACTATATCATCATAAGGCATCATGTAGAAGATGTTATTAGGTCAGTAATTCTCAACATGTGGCTCCTTATGTCTTAATTTTAATTATTATTCCCCCAGAAAACCTTAAGAGGGGGAAACTTTTTAACCTCTTTTTAACCCATTTCATTGGCATTTTTGCAACTTCCTTTGTCCCATTTTGGACCAATGAATACCCTTTTTTTCCTATTTTGCAAGTTCATTTTGACACTTTTATAAATTTTTTGTCCTTTTTTTTGTCCACCTTTTCATCCAAATAAGCTAACTTTTGTCCAATAAATACCACTTGTTTCATTTTTTCTTGCCTATTTTTGTTCCACATCTTTGCCCTTTTTACTACTGTTTGCCACTATTTGGCCATTTTTTGGCCACACTTGACTGCTTTTGGCTCATTTTAGTCACTTTTCACTCTTTTATTGCCACTTTTGGCTAGCTGTCACCATATCTGCCTCCACTTGCTCTTCAAAAAAAAAAAACAAAACATAGCGGACCGGACTGGCCCACTTAGGGTTGACGGCCCACTGGGACGATGGCATGTGTAAAACATTGTGGTGGGCATCTTCTACCTTGCTCTGGATGCAATTTACAGTATTCTAAGCTATTTCATGACAATCTTTGTCCCCAAAAACCTAAATTTTGCCACAAAGATCATGTTTCTACGTCTAACAGAACCAAAGTTATGGTACGATTGAAATGTACAATACGGATGGCGGCCATCTTGGATTTTTCTCTGAGCACAACTTATGCTATTTTAAGATATATTATTGAATTCTTTGACTCTGAAAACCTATAATTCACCACTGACATCACGCTTATCTGCCAAATAGAACCAAAGTTATGACAACATTTCAAAATTGGCAAAACGGATGGCGGCCATCTTGGATTTCTTGATTTTGAGTGGAAACCATTGGTTTGCCAGCGTGGATCTCATTAAAAATTGATTAGGCATTCTCAAAATGTTCCAATGTTCATGTTTTCTTCCAGAAGTGAACATCTTAGCCTTAAATTGCTACATATCTGTCGAGCTATAAAGGAAGGAGTTACTCCAGCAGAACAAAATGACAGTCGTGTTCTTCTTTCCCACTAAATGCATTTGCTAACAATGACTCAATCCTTTCTGCTAAGTAAAGATGATGTCACTCATCTCTAATGTCTAGTGCGTAGCCATTTTTAACCCAATACACGGTAACAACTTCCCATTTGGCACTTGGGAGTGCAATTTGGATGAAAAACAAGAAAGAAAAAGCAGGTAGAGCTAAAAGGTAAAAATGGGCCGACGGAGAAAAGGCTTCAGAAACGAGCACGGATTCTTTCCAAAGGATCCGTGTCCCACATCTTGGGATCCCAGCCTTGAAACCAGCCAATGAAGGTCAGTGGTTCTGCTCCCTGTTTGATGGTGGTGATGGGAATCCCTCGGCGACCAGAAGGATCCGTTTCGATGTACTCTTTGGCTGCACAGGGGACAGGAAAGGAGACGTAAAAATCAACCACAGAACATTCAGATGTGCATCGTCTTTGCTGAAAATGACTTCAGTTTCCTAAGAAATGCAAACTGTGCAGAAAGTGACGAGAGTGAAATAAAACCAGCACAAATGTTGTAATGAGCCAAGGAGAAAAAGAAAGGCAGGGTATTGATTTTCAACAACCTGTGTTGAATGATTTGAATTATCACAAAACCTGGGGTCACCTGAAATGTCTAGTATTGTTAGAAAAAAATACTGATTATAAAACATATTAGTACTGGGTAATGTTGTGCCCATAGCATCGGTATCGGCAAGTGCTAAATAATAAAACTCAATGCCATTTACAGCATCAAACTCTCGTGTTGTTCTCTCTCCCGACTCTCACTCCTGATCACAGAAACACGTACTGTATGGTTATGTGTTCAGTACACGGCGAGGCAAGCTATCGCTATTGGCCTGAAGCTGCCGCCCGGAACCAATCACGTGGTCGCGTTTTCATGTTGCCGAAAAAAAACCCTGAATGTGCCTACAGAGAAAATGCAGTGTCTGCATGTATCGGTATCGGCCGATACTATGCAAGTGCGTATCTGTATGGGCATCGGGACAAAAAAAAAAGAGTATCGGAATGACACTAGTACTGGGACTTTATCGCGTTAACTGCGATTAATTAATTACCCCAAAAAAATATATTGCGCTTTTTTTCCCATCACTCCAAAGAGCTCGGAACCTTTCTCCAGGGTTGGGGTCACGTAATTGATAATTAATTACAATTATGGCATAACTGTAATTGCATCTTTTTTTTTTTTACTGTTGTAATCGTAATTGAATTGTAACTTTCATTATGTATAAATCAGTATTTTTGAGTGTTTATGGACAATATTAACAAAAACAGAAACAAAAACTTCATATCAAACACACAGCCCCCCCCAAAGTAAACTCACAAAATGACTCCAGAAAACACACAAAACAGCAAACATACACACAATTACTGAATATAGACATATGAAATGACAAAAAATAGCACAAAAGGACAATAAAAATATGCAAATTTACTTCAAAAACACGTAAGATGACTATAAATATACAATTAATAGCAGAAAATTGAACAAAACAAGAACAAAAATTACTCCAAAACACAAAATGATAACAAAAATATACAAAGAATAAATAGAATGTCCAAAGAATACACAAAATAATGCACATAACGACTCTAGAACACACAATACAAACACAAAATGGGAGAAAAATGTACAAAATGGCAACAAAAATACACAAAACAACAAAAATGTACCAAACAACAATAAAAACAGATAAACCCTTCATTGTTCCCCCTCTTAATCTTAAGATTAGTTCATATTCTAAAAGCTGAAATGATATTCTGATATTTCCCATCACTGGTTTAGTGGGATAAAATATTGCAATTATAAATTGTGAAAGAGAATGTGTTTTTAAGAGTGTTTCCCAGGATGAAATGTGCGTATTAAACTATAAAAGTGTTTGACTTCTTTATAAATGTAAAGTGAAACAACAAACCTAGTTTAGGAGTGCCGTTTCTTTCCTCTTCATTGGCGTCGTTTCCGATCCAAAGGAAAAGCTATGGAAAAGAAAAACACATATACAGTCACAGAAACTCTGCATCATGTGAAATGTATTTTTTTCTTATTTTAAACATAGGAACAAAGTGATTTTACCTGGTCACCGCTGTCCAGCAGCATCACATCATCAGTGGCCAGATCAGACTGGGTGAAGTCTCCTGGTACCTCCTCCACCTGAGGGACAGGTTACATTTATAGTATTTATATATCATATTAATATACATTATACAAAGAGAAGAAGCTTAGAATGATGGATGATGAATCCATCACTCTATGCATCTTCTGTTTTTTCTTTGTCTCATAATTTTGTGTATTTTGCCCATATTATGTATTTTTATTGTTGTTTTGACTGTTTTTTGTCATTTTGTGGGATTTATGGAGTCATTATGTGTATTTTTGGAGTCAATATCTATATTTTGGTTATTATTTTGTGTGTTTTTGATGTTGTATTGTGTTTATGATTTCATTTTGTGTGTATTTTGAGTCATTTTGTAAATTTTGCTCTTATTGTTTTGACTGTTTTTGTCATTTTGTGGCCTTTCTGAAGTACTTTTGCGTGTTTTTGTTGTTGTTGTTGTCATTTTGTATGTTGTTCTCTTGTGATGTGTTTTTATTGTGGTTTTGAGTCTGTCTTTGTCATTTTGCGTATTTATGTTGTGTCTTGTATATTTTGTATATTTTTCTCTCATGTGTTTTTGGAATCATTTTGTGTGTTTTGGTTGTTATTTTGTGTGCTTTTGATGTTAATTTTTGTGTTTATGATTTTGTGTTTTTGGAGTCAATTGCATATATTTGACATTGTTTTGTATGTTTATGAAATAATTTTGTGTATTTCTGGAGTCATTTTGTAATTTTATTTTTGTTTTAAGTGTTTCTTTGTCATTTTGTGGGTTTTCTGGAGTCCTTTTGTGTGTTTTTGTTGCCTTTTTGTGTGTTTTTGGAGTCATTATATGTGTTTTGGTTATTTTTTTTGTGTGTTTTTCAGTCATTATTTGATTTGAGTCTTTGTTTCTTTGTGAAATCTTACACTGAGGTTCCCGGTTTTGTTGGAGCAGCCGAACAGACGTGTTTTGATGCAACTCTGCAGAGTCTTTGAGGTTTGATATTCCGCTTTTCCGCCCAGGGCAGACCAGAAATCAGCTGAAAGACAAAAAACACCACCATTACAGGCAGAGATTATACAACTGCTTTGATATGGAAAGTGTCACTAGTCCTACTAGTTAGACTTATACTAATAAAGGGGCGGGGGTACATGTACGCCTAGGGGTACGTGATGGCAGAAAGCATGGAAAATGAACAAATAAATAGTCAGTCTTGGTCCCACACCAGGCGTGAGATGACGGGAAATGATCAAAACTATAGAAATAAATGTGTTCAGGAGCCACTAAATCAGTGTTTTTCAACCTTAGGGTCGTGATCCCATGTGGGGTCGCCTGGAGTATAAATAGGGTGGCCTGAAATTTCTGAAAAAATTATTATTATTATTTTTTAATTAAAACAACACAATCTATAAAAAAAATATCCATACTTTCACTTTGTGAAAAATAAATCTAATTTAACTAAAATGTAGTTAAAAAAAATGTCTTTGGAATCGCCAGAAATTCTTGATATCATAATGGGGTCACGATCCAAAAAAGGTTGGGAACCACTGCATTAAATACTGTTTTCATTTCATTATCACTCATTCATTCCATCATTATGATCTATAGTTGTTTTTAAATTGTTTTCTAAGCAAAATGTTGTAGTCGGACAAAAAGGGGGGTGGGGCTTGGATTTAAGAATAAGAGAAAGGGGGGGGTACATGAGCTGTAATAAACCCACCTGGTTCTTTGCCCTCGGCCACAGGCGTAGCATTTCCTCCCAGAAACATCTCCACGTGTTTTGCAGCTTTCATTTCTTCATCAGTGGCTCCAGTTCCTCTCCACATGAACAGAGCACTGGTGGTCTTCAGCACAAACACATCGTTGGTGTTCAGGCTAGCGGCTGTAGCTAACACCTGAGGATGAAGGCACAGGATGACGATGAGGATGGGGATGTCAGCAACCCCCCCAAAAAAAACAAAAATAAAAATAAAAATACCATAAACATATTTTCTTTAAAAACGAATTAAAAAATAAACAAAGAAATAAACACAAAAATGAGAAATAAATAGAATAAATAAAAAATCTAAATTCAGTGATTGAGTTCTTGCCTCCACGGCCCTGGTGTTTCCAGAGGAGCTCGTCCTGATGTGGAAGAGGCGTGTGCTGCTGGCCTGGGTCTGTCCACCTTTACGTGATGTTCCTCCACTGTGGATGATCATGGGTTTACCTTTGAACAGGCTCATGAGGTGGGGGGGCTCTTGACCCTGAGTCACTCTGACCTGCAGGAGAAAAACCCAGCAACAGCAAAGCAATGATGAAGCTCACCTGTAGGGAGGAGTGGTCACTTCTGCTTTTCTCATTAACCCAGACATGGACAACTGGGGGGGCAGGAGGTCTCATTCTGTGTGCTCCCCCAATAAAATGGACAAAATGGATCCAAAAACAGACAAAATGGCAGGAATATACACACAACAGTGACATGACACAAAAAATGACTAAAAGCACAAAAGACAGCAACAGAATTACAGAAACCTCTACAAAAATGACCACAAAATACATCAAACTACAAAATGATATTCAAAACAACACAAACACACAACATGACAGGACAATACAAAAAACAATGACATAAAACAGAAAATGAAAAGGTGGCTATAAAAATACACAAAATGACAGGAAAATGTGTGAAATTACAGAAAAAAAGAAAAAAAAAACAGAAAAACAATTACAAAAAACACACAAACAAACAAACAAAAAAATGAGAAACATTTAACAACATTCAAATAGGAAAACATAACTACATATAGTGAAGTACTGGTATTTGAGTGTATTTTGAACTTTTAAATCTGGGTTTGTGTAACATGGACAAATGCTGCCCCCTGCTGGTAATATTAATATAAACACAGGTTGATTCCATGTAAAGTTGTGGCGCCAAATTCCAGCAGCAGATATGAATTCTTCTGATCTAACAAACCTGGTAAATTATAAACCAAGTTGTGTGAGCGTAATCCATTCTGTGTGTCTGTATCAACATCCTCCAATCGGAGGCTTCGTAACTTCATAAGGCTTTTGAAATATATATATACATTTATATGTATATATTATTTTTTATAACATGTCAAATACATTAGCCGGATAAGCAGCGTTCTTTTTTCCTGTTTTAAAATTTAGAATATTAATGGCAAAATATTGATTTGTTTGTGATAAAGAGGCTTATTAATGAATTATATAACGTATGACTTATAAGTTACAGTTATGAAAATATATATAAAAAGGTGTATTACGAAGTTGAAAGTGTCTATTCGTACGGTTGCCGTACAGACAACCACCGGTGCTGTTGGTACGTTTACCAAAGTACACGTACGTAGCGTCTTAGGGTTAGGGGTTAGGTTATAACCCAAAATCGCAACAATTTTTATGGTTAGGGTATGGTTTAAGCTTAGTCACGTGACCTAAACTTCCAAATAGGGGCGCTGCGTATGGATAGAATGTCGGTATATTGATACGGCAACCGTACAAATAGCTCCTGCCTACGAAGTTTGTCTCCAACTGCTGGTTTCTAGCGGTACTGCACGAGTTACAAATTTAAAAGTTGCACATCACATACGCCAAATGTGTTCCAAAAGTCCCATGCACAGAGAAAGCCAATAGAATCCTACATCTACACACACAGATTGAAACACACACACACACACACATATATATATTGGGTTTCCATGACTGGAATCAGGCTCTGGTTGTTCTGACCTGAACTGGTGATCCTCCCATTGAGTCGTCCAGTTTCACAGTGAGGAACGCTGAAGCTGCCAGTTCATCCTGTGTGCACTTCTGCCCCTGCCTGACATCAACAAGGGAACACAACACACAACAGGCTTTAGGATGGATACAAAAACACACAACGCTGCTGAGCAATTAAACACAACTCCTAATAGAGTCCATTTAACTCAAGGTCCGGGGGCTAAACCTAGACCCTGCCCTTTAGACCAGTGGTTCTTACACTTATTTTAGCTCTAGTACCATCGATTCTCTTATTTCTGAATCCAAGTACCCCCTTTGTCCAGCTACAATATTTTGTAGGGATGTAACGATTAATCGAAAGGCAGTTAAAAATCGATTCATAGGTATCACGATTCACATCGATACTGTGAAAATTTAATCGCAGTACTTTTTTTAACCAGCAGAGAGGGTCCAGAAGTGTAGGCGGTGGGCGGAATCTGCTACTACTTTCTTTCTGACCGCCTTCTACTTTTAAACATGTTCATAAATGATTCCTTACCCCTTTAGCACCAAAAAATATCTGTAATATTATGTGAATATCTGTAAACGTCACGTTTTTCTATTAGCTCTGTCTGCTAGCGCATAGCATCTCTTCTTCACTGCAAGATATCTGCATGCCAACCGACCACTGGGTTACCAGTGCCCTCTGCTGGTCCAAACAAATATCTGACCTCAATACAGTGAAATGACTGGGTTTTTTTTTAAAGTCCAATTGTTAAGGCACAAAATACATTTTCAGTTGCACTTTTAAAAAGAAAAAGAACTATTATGCAGTTTTGCATTGTTTACTATAGAACCAGAATTTAAATTAATAAGCTTCTTCTTCATTTGTATTATTCCTTCATTTATTTCATTCAAGATTTATTTTTAGTTAAATTGCATTGTTTTGAATAGTTTATCAAAGGATTCTTTTGACAATGAAAAATAAAAGGAAAACAGTATAGTTTTTTTCCCCAAAAAAATAAAGGAATATTTTTCAGTCATCATTTTTCTACAGTCCCATTTTGTAAAATGAATCGTGAGAGAATCGTATCGTGAACCCAGTATCGTGAATCGAATCGTATCATGAGTTGAGTGAATCGTTACATCCCTAATATTTTGCTTAGAAACTTATAACTATTTACTATTTAAAAACAACTATAGACCATAATGATGGAATGAACGAGTGATAACACACACATTTTAAAGAATGTGTGTTATCTTTAAAATGATAACATTGAGTAAATAAGTGGAAAGAAACAGTATTTAGTGCAGTGGTTCCTATTTTTGATATCAAGAATTAATTTAATTAATTTACTGCATTTTATTTTAGCTAAAATTATATTTCACAAAGTCAAAGTTTTTATTTATTACCAGTCATATCACGGGGTGGGACCAAGACTGACACTTTATTTGTTAATTTTCTGTTCAAAGTTGACCCAAACACACTTAATACGATTAAAGGATTACAGGATTTATTTTATTTTATTTTGCAAAAACACAACAAAATATTCACAAGATCACACAAGATTCTTTGAGAGATTTCAGACGTTTGCTACACTTGCTGAAGCTAATATTAGACAATCAGTTTTACGGTTAAAAATATGGTGTAAGTGTGTGAAAATGTCACAAAACAAGTCAGTGAGGGTTTAGACTGTGTTACAGAGATATTTGCTTTAAAATGTGTGGTCTGTCATATAATAATAATAATGATAATAAAGTAAAAAATGTTTTATAATGATACTAATAGCAATAATAATAACAAGTTTAATAATAATAAAGTTAAAAAGCTGTTTTTATAATGATAATAATAATAATATAGTTTTTAAAAGTTTGTATAATAATAATACTAAAGTAATAAAATGTTTTATAATGATACTAATAGCAATAATAATAACAAGTTTAATAACAATAAAGTTAAAAAGCTGTTTTTATAATAAAAATAATAATAATAATAACAATAATATAGTTTTTAAAAGTTTGTATAATAATAATAATAATAATAATAAAGTAATAAAATGTTTTATAATGATAATATTAGCAATAATAATAAGTTTAATAATAATAAAGTTAAAAAGCTGTTTTTATAATAATTATAATTAAGTAAATTAATATTTTTATAATAATAATAACAAAGTTAAGAAAAGTTTTATAATATTAATTATTAAAAAAATAAATAAAAATAAAATAAAATAAAATAAAATAAAATATCATACTTTCTATTTCTCTCTTGGTACCCACCAGGTGTAGATGATGTGCATGTCTCTTCCTCCCAGGTTGTAGGTGTAGAGGATCAGGTAACAGTCTCCACCAAAGAAATGACCATAGTTGGATGGATCCACCGGCACTTTGGCTCCGCCTTCAACCCTCCAGATCTGAACATCCAACCACACATTCATCCAACACGCACAGTTCCAAACCACCCACTGCTCCTACCTGGACTTTGCCACTGCCGTCGTCCACCATGGAGTGCTGGGCGGCCATGGTTGAGCTCTGGTGCAGGGTGGACGCGTCGAACGGAACCTGGTCCACTTTGGCGATACGGCCCATGGTGTAGGCCTTAGTGGGACCAGTGGTCTCATTCTTGTCCCTCCAGTCACTGAAGAACTGCTTAAACAGAGTGGTCTCAGCTCCAGCTGGAATCACCTGGATCTGTGTTAGAAAAACAAACAAACCAGGGAATGAGGAACAAATACAACATAGGTTCTCACCTGTGCATGAAAAGTTATTATCTGATCTAAAGCATATTTGGATCCATTTGACTGTATTTATAGTATATGAATAAATGAATAAATAAATGAATATCTAAATTAATTAATATCTAAATAACTGAATACACAAATAAGTAAAAATATAAACACATATTAATGAATTAATTAATGAATACAAATATAAACACATATGAATGAATGAATAAATGACTAAAAATATAAACACATATATTAATGAATGACTAAAAATATAAAGACATGTATTAATGAATGAACGAATGAATAAAAATATAAACACATATATGAATGAATGAATAAATGACTAAACATATAAACACATATATGAATGAATGAATAAATATAATGACCTGTGTTTTGTCAGAGTATCCTCGATCCTTGATGAACTTCTGTCCTGCAGCGAGAGCAGCTTTACGTTCTGCAGTGTTTGCCTTTGAACCTGTTCAGTGTTTATAATGGAAACAACGTAAATACATGAGAATAGTTGTTAATAAATGAGAAAACACTGGTTCTCATTTAGCAGTGCTGCACAGTAACAAAGTACTTCTATTCTTAAGTGTCTGCACTTTAGTAGAGTTTGGTTTTTGTGGGATACTCCATATTATTCGAACTTTGCATCATTAGTTTAGTTTAAAATATACCTCGTGATGATCAAATGTTACTACAAATGACATGAATATGTTTTTCTGATAATAACATACAGTTGTTTAGTATAAAACAGTGTCTGATCTGAGGGTTCCATTATCAACATTGACGTCAGCATTTAGAATAATGACAGATCGCAGCATTAATGCAGGAAAAAAACTAAGCGTTTGTGTGTTTTTGTTGTCATTTTGTACATATTTTTCTCTCATTTTGTGCATTTATTTTTGCGGCTGCACAAAATCTGTGTTTGTTGGTGATTAAAGCTGAGTGAGTTAACGTGTTGCCTTTATTTGTGAAGTGTTAATAATGATTTATTGTCATTAATAAATAACACACAGCGTTATCCAGCTGTGTGACGATAAACATCTCTTAGATTATTAATCATATGTACTTATGTTTTATTACTTTCAATATTTTTATTTTATTTTAAATAATTCAGTTTTTACCCAAAAGCAATATTTTACTTAAATTTTCTTTTACTCGGATCAGAATAATTGTTGACAAGAAGTATCTGTACTTTCACTCCAGTATTTTCTCCACAGCTTCAAAACAAAGAAAGAATTGCCGTTCTTTTATTTTGAAAGGCAGTTGAATAAAGGCTAATGACGTGAATTAACACAATGTAAACAGTAGATGGCAGTCATTCCTTACTTATTTGTTTTCCAGGTCATCAGAGGATTTTATAAGTTTTTTTTCTTTTGTTATATTTTGGTTTATTGGAACAATACAAATCATTTATTTTAATTTGTGAATCCAAACTTCCTCATTAGGATCATTCAGCTTTTTAAAGTGGCTTCAAATAAAATGAGATATGATTTTTCTAAATGTGATCAATCAGTTTGTCCTTTTCACTGCATGTGACATTAACAGGAAAACTGACTAATAATCACTTCCTGTTAAATCCTGTTCAATTTTAAAGTTCTTTTACAGCCTTTGAAATATAAAAATGTTATATTCTATTTCTAATTAATCATTAATGTATTAAAAACTTATATAATATATTCTTAAATATATTCTTAAAGCTGTAAAAGCTTTGTGTTTTGTTTCCAAGCTGACATTTAGATTTATGATATTAACCAAACCAAAAGGAAAGAAAGGAACATAAAAGAAAAGAAAAGGAAAAATAAATGTGATATTATCAATGTCAATGAAAAAAAATGAAAAAAGGAAGAAAAAAGAAGAATAAGGGGGAAAAAAAAGTGTGGGTGAGGAAAAAGGAAAAAAAGAAGAGAATAAAAAAGATATAATAATAATAATAATAATAATAATAATAATAATAATAATAATAATAATAATAATAATAATAATAAAATCAATGTAAATGAAAAAAAGAAAAATAAGGGGTGAATGAAAAAAGGGGGAACAATGTGTGTTATATCAGACCGTTTATAAAGTGCTTTATAACCATCCATTTATTACATTTAGTGTTTCTACCCAGAGAAAGCACACGAACACTGATGGGGACGCAGTAAGCTGAAAGACCCGTTGCCATGGAGGCGTGAACCTATCCTCCTTTAGTCACCAAGACAACGACATCTTATCAGAACCACAGCACAGCAGGCGTGTCTATATGTATGTATGTATATATGTATAATCAGTGGAGCACCTTTCCATACAAAGATGTTCCTGTCCATGCCGTTATCCAGGATGTAGCACTCCTCATGGGACAGCATGGCCTGTTTGAAGGGACTGGTCTGGGCCACGACCTCTTCCCTCATAGAGCCCGACGCATCAGAGATCTACAAACACAACAACAACAACAGCTTTATGTTTAGAATGTGATTTTTTTCTTATTCAATGCTTTGTGCTCCATGTAGAGCATGTAGAAGTCCAATAATTCAGACATTATTTAGTTTTCCTTGTTCAATGACTTCCTGATGTCGTGTGTGGTGTGTGTGTGTGTGTGTGTGTGTTTCTCACCATGTAAAGAGCTCCTTTCTTCTTGTTTAACGTCTCCACCTTCTCATCATCTGGGGTCGCAGGAGCTATCTTTGTTTTTGGTCCAAGAACCTAAAAATATACGTACAGTAAGGGGAGAAAAGGAGGAGTTTAGGGCACATGTTCCAAACTCAAGGCCAAATCCGGCCCTTTAGAGCAGGGGTTCTCAACCTTGGGAGGGGGTCATCAGGTGCCTTAAAGAAAATATAATATTTCTTGAACAATTTGAGCACATTTTTGCCTATTTTTACCCTTTTTTCTGCAACGACATCAAAATTGCCATATTTTAACTTATTTTCATCACTTTTTCTTGCCATATTTTTGCTCCTTTTAATGCATTTTTGCTACATTACTCCAATTTCGGACACTTCTCCATCATATTTCAATGCCTTTTTTCACATTCCAACCCTTTCCACCATTTTTCCACCTAACGTCACATTGGTTGACCCATCATTGTCACTTTTAACCTTGCTTAACATGTTTATTTTTTGGCCAATTTAACCAGATTCATGAAATTATGAATATTTTCTGAACTATTTGAGCCCATTTTTACTTATTTTTAAGAATTTTCTGCAACTACACCAAACCTGCCATATTTTAACCTATTTTCATCACTATTTATTGCCATATTTTTGCTCCTTTTGATGCATTTTTGAGACATTACTCTCATTTCTGCCACTTCTTCATCAAATTTTAATGCCTTTTCTGCACATTTGTTTTCCACTTTCAAGACAGTGTCAGCACTTATAAACCCTTTCCACCACTTATCCACCTAATATTAAATATGTTGAGCCATTATTTCCACTTTCAACCTCTTTTCACCACTTATGTTTTTTGCCAATTTAACCACACAAACAACAGTCATGCCCACAGTTACTGTAGATGGATTGCTGAGTGCATCCTAACCCAGACCTTTCCATAAACAAGCCACACTACAGAACTCACTCGCATGTGCTGTCCCTCAAAGGAGAAAAAGGCAAAAGTTGCACATATTGTGCAGATGTTTGTTAATAAATGTGCCTGTGTGGCATTTTGTATCAGCAAATTTAACCCAGAATTGTCTTTCTGGTAAGACTTTAATATTGAGTTAAATGTATTGAGATTTACATCATATTTCACCATTTTGAGAAAAAGTATAGAGATATGAGTTTTGGTTGATATTGTCCACCCCTAGGTCCACACACACACACACACACACACACCTCCAGGACTGCATCAGGCTCACAACCCTCCTCCACCATTTGAAGCTTAGCTCGGCCGTTTCTCTCGTTGTCTCTGATGCTGATGGCGAGCTGTGAGGCCTTCAGACGCTCAAACCTGTTGCACTCGCTGCCACACCACTGATAGATGTCCTGCAGCAGGAAAAGAAAGCACAACATGTAGAGGAAATAGAGGCTAAAATGAGACTAAATATACTCCAACTCGAACACAACAAGCTCAAAAACACATGAGCAGCTGAAAGCAGAAAAATATACAGCGTTTATGTGAAGAAATTAAAGAAAAGACGTCATTAAATCCACATTTGAGATCTGAGAGTTAGTACAGAAAGAACAAAGACGGGTTTGTGTTAATTGTGTGGTTAATTTGTGTCTTTTTACCTGGTGTTTTCTGTTACTGTTGTCATTTTGTAAGTTTCTCCTTTGTTTTGAATATTTAGTTTATTTATTTTTAATTATTTTACCTTTATTTAAGCAGATAAATCAGATTCTCAAAAGCAATGACGACCTGGGAGCAGTTAGGGTTAAGGGCCTTGCTCAAGGGCCCACAGTTATGAACCATGGTGGGGTTTTAACCAGCAACCCTCCGGTTAGGAGCTTGTTTTTGTTTTTCTTTTGTGTTTTTGATATCATAAGATTATTTTGTGGTTGTTTTTGGTATTATTTTCTCATTTTGTTAATGATTTATGTATTTTGTTGTGGTTTTGTGTGTTTTTGAGATCATATGTATTTTACCTGTTATTTTGGGGAGTTTTTGTTGTTATATTGTGTGTTATATTCAAGGTTGTGCATATTTGTTGTCATTTTGCATGCTCTCTCTGTCGTTATGTTTGTCATTTCTCTCATTTAGTTTTTTTCTTTGTCAGTTTGTGTGTTTTTGTTATCTATTGTATGTTTTTGTGAGTTATTTTGTGGCCGTTTGGTGTGTTATTCTCATTTTGTGAATTTTGTCAATGTCTTGTGTATTTTGCTGTCGTTTTGTGTGTTTTTGAGTCATTATATGGATTTTCCTGTTATTTTTGTATTGTATGTTATGAGTCAAGGTGTTGTTTTGTGTTTCTGGAGTCATTATGGTGTATATTTAGTGTCGTTTCACGTTATTTGTGTCATTATGGTGTACATTTGTTGTCGTTTCACGTTATTTGTGTCATTATGGTGTATATTTATTGTCTTTTTACGTTATTTGTGTCATTATGGTGTATATTTGTTGTCGTTTGACATTATTTGTGTCATTATGGTGTATATTTGTTGTCGTTTCACATTATTTGTGTCATTATGGTGTATATTTGTTGTCGTTTCACATTTTTTGTGTCATTATGGTGTATATTTATTGTCTTTCACGTTATTTGTGTCATTATGGTGTATATTTGTTGTCGTTTTGTGTTTTTGGAGTCATTATGGTGTATATTTGATATAATTTTGCATGCTTTTGTCGACACACACACACAGCTCACCTTTCCCAGGTCAATGATGAAACAGTCGCCCTGGTTGAAACTGGACCAGATCATCTCCACCTCAGTGGCTCGAATGGCTCTGCGACCTTTGACGTGAAGAAGGCGCTTCTCATTTATGTCGTTAATTACAACATGCTGGAATCCTGAAGACACGCCCCCTCTCTAATAATGAAAAGCATTAAATTATGATTTTAAAGCTTCAAAGTTTGATCAGAAGGCTGTTGGTTCAATTCCCCTGTCAACAAACGCATATTACCGTTCAGAATGAAAACATTCATTCATCATCCAACCCACTTGTTCCTTAAGAGTAAAATCATTATGGCTCAGAAAACACCCCATACAAAAATATACAACTGCAAAAACACACAAAAGGACAACAAAAATACACAAAATTACTCCAAAATTATATAAAAATATCTCTAAAAAGACAGAATGACAAATAAAATACATGAAAACAACCACAAGACACACAAAAAAATTCCAAAAATAGACAAGATGGCTCAGAAAACACCAAAAACTAAAATATACAACTCCAAAAACACAGAAAAGAACAACAAAACATTCTCAAAGATGACAAATGTGCATAAAATTCCTCTAAAAACATACAAAAAAGGACAACAAAATACATTAAATGATGACAAATGTACATAAAATTCCTCCAAAAATAAACAACAATGACAGTCTAGCTGTGATATATAGTAAATAAAGTATAAATCTGTAGAGAAGCTTTCAGGTAAACCAGAGGAATTGTGATGATGAAAGGGTTGAATTTAGGCTTTAAACACTGATGGGATTTAGGTCACAGGTGAATGAATGAGTAAATGAATGAATGAAGGGTTAAAGGATGATATTCTGATGCCTTCCTCTGCACCAAAGGGGGAGGAGCAGCAGCGTGTACCTGAGGATCAGGGTTTTCTCTCAGTGTTACGTCCTCGGTGAAAGCAATTTAAACAAAACAAGTATTTACATGACACGCAAATAAACTCATGAAGAGCGGAGGAAATCTGATTGGTTCACTAGTGCAGTGGTTCTCAACCTTTTCAGCACGTACTGAATAATATCCAGGAAGTTTATTGTTATTTGAGCCATAGTATATAGTCATCTTAAGAGTGTAAATCCTTGTTTCAATCAGAAATAAAAAAAAGAGTGATTTTAAAAACAACAGAAATTGGTTAAAAGTTGCAAATTAGAGTGGGCAAAAACGGACAGAAAAAGTGGTAAAAAAAAAAAAAAAAGGTCAAAGTGTCAATATTGGCTTAAAAGTGGCAGAAATGGGGGTGAAACAGGAACAAGTAATTTAAACTGACAAATAATGGGCATATCTAACTGTGAATGTGGGTGAATTGGCAAAAACAAGCATGAAATATGATGAAAAGTAGTGGAAAGGGTTAATAAGTCCAGAAAACATCTTGAAAGTGGGAAAAATGTTCAGAAAAGGCATTGGAAATTGATGGAGAAGTGTCAGAAATGTGAGTAATGTAGCAGAAATGCATTAAAAGGAGCAAAAATATGGCAAGAAAAAGTGATAAAGTTTGGTGTAGTTGCAAAAAAAAGGGTAAAAATAAGCAAAAATGGCCTCAAATTGTTGAAATATTCTTCGTTTCTTGCAGGCATCTGGCAACCCCCTCCCAGTGTACCAAGGTTGAGAACCCCCGCACTAAACAACCAGAGCAGCTGCCACTGTCCTCTCAGTCCATGTTAGCACATACACGTGTAACTACTGAGACCTGGGACAGGAAGCCACAGTCAGGCTGTTCCCTTTGTGCAGGGAAGCAGTAAAAGTTTCCATGGCAACGTCACAGATTGTGTATTTATTCCAAGATTTCTTCCTTTGGTTCTAATTGTGGAGAGGAGCAGACTTTCCAACCTCTACCCAAGCCCCCAGCCTGACTCACTTCATGTAGCCTAAACCAGGATGGGGGTTGATGCATTTCAACACAACAGAAAACACATGTTAGCTTTAGCTTTAGCTTTGGCTCCCAAGCGTAGCCTCCTCTGAGCAGGCAGGTCGTAATAATATAGAGAGGCAACGTTTATCACAGCGAGGCCACAAAATCTGATCTGAGGGTCACATGATCAACATTCATTCAGAATCATTTAGAATAATGATCAATCTGAGCAGGAACAAACAAAGAGTTTGTGTCTTTGTTGTCGTTTTGAGTGTTTTAGGACATATTTTGTTGATTTTATTCTCATTTTGTGTATTGCTGTTGACATGTATATTCATGTGGTCTTTTGGTATAATTTCCTGTCATTTTGCTGATTAAACTCTCATTTTCATGTATTTTTGTTTTCCTTTTTGTGCATTTTCTTCTCACTTTGTGTGTTTTTGTTGTTGTTGTGTGTGTTTTGCAGTCATTTCATTGGTAATATTCTTATTTTGGTTTTTTTGGAGTCATTTTATGTATTTTTGTTTTCTTTTTTGTGTATTTTGTTTGACATTTTGTGTGTTTTCCTCTCACTTTGTTTGTATTTGTTGTTGTGGTGTGTGTTTTGCAGTCATTTAGTTGGTTATACTCTCATTAAGTTTTTTTGGAGTCATTTTGAGTACTTTTGTTTTCCTTTTTTTGTGTATTTCTGTTTTGTTTTTGTGTCATTTTGTGAAGTTATTCTCCTTTTGTGTATTTTTCTCTCACTTTGTGTGTTTTTTGTTGTTGTGTCAATAAGACAATTAGTTGATTAGAATCTTATTTGGGGCTTTTGGTGTCATTTTGTGTATTTCTGTCATCCTTTGGGGTATTTTTCCTTCATTATATATGTTTTTTTTTTTGTGAATTTGTGTTGATGTTTTCTGTATTTTTCAATAATTCTATATTTTTACTTTAGGGGCCACACAAAGGGCCACATCTGGCCCCCGGGCCACCGGTTTCCCATATCTGTAGCCTATAATCAGTCGCTCGGACACACCCTGAGCGAGAAATAGCTGTATTTTTCTGAACTTCAGACTCATTAACTGAGCTGCGTTGCAAAGTTCATGAGACGCAGACAATGATTAAACCAGAGCAGAGATGTGTAAGTGAGAGTGAACTCAGTGTGTGTGTAATTATCACACACGCCTGGACACTTTGTGTATTCAAATCATGCTTTTACTGGTCATGATTTGTTCCATTTGTCTGGTAAATGTGTCTCCACACACAATAATTCATCATCTGTCTAATGTGTATGACAAGCTAGATAAATTAAGATAAACTATGTAATATGTATGTGTGCATGTTGTCCAATAAACTGGAGATACTAAAGACTCACACCTTTTGCTCAGAGAGAACACGCAAATTCCCCACATTGTGCTTTGACCCAATGACCACTAACGACCCAAATGACCAAACCGAGCATTATTTTAGGACTCATTTTGTACAGTTTTCTGTTATTTTTGTGTATTTGTAGTCATCCTGGGCAATTGTTGGTTCATTTTGTGTTTACTTCTGTGATTGTTTTTTTAAATAGCACAAAAATACAATAGAAATACATTAAAATGACTCCAAAAACCCACAAAGAACAAAAAAAATAAACAAAAATAACTCCAAAACACACAAAATGGCCAAAGATTATACAAACATATACAACAGTGACTCCAAAAACACACAAAATGACAGAGAAATACACAAAAGGACAACAAAAACACAGAAAATGATGGAAAAATACACAAAAAGTACTCTAAAAACACAGAAAATTACTTTAACATGCCCAAAAGGACAACAAAAACATACAAAATGAGAGAGAAACACACAAAATGACAAAAAAATTCAAAATAAAAAATCCACAAAAACACAAAATGGCAAAAAAAAATCCACAAAATGTCAACAAAAAAACACACGATCCTTTGTTGTTTCCTGTATTAATGGTCTGATTGGTCATTATTCTAAATGCTGACATGAAAGTTGATCATGTGACCCTTGGATTAGATACAATCACATGTTTGTGGCCTCTACTGTGATCAAAGTTGCCCATGTCTGTCACTTCTTTAATAAGTTTGAAATTGTGCTTTTTGTTCAAAGGAAAGTTCACCTTGTACGTGATGCCTTTCTTAAAGTAGCCCAGGAAAGTGGTGGACTCGAATTTCTGCGTTTCCCTGTACTGCACAGGTTTCCCACCCATGAAGTCGTCCAGCTGTGTGGAAAAGATGGCCGCCGCTCCGCCCTCATCCAGCGAGCACTCGTCCCCTGCAAAGAACATGAGTCATGGCAGCAGATGATGCAGGAAGTGTTTAGTGCTGATGCTCTGAGTTCAGTTAAGTTAAGTTAAGTTACCGGTAAGTCAAGAGCTGCAACTAACGATTACTTCCATAATCAATTAATCAGTCAATAAATTAATCAATTAAATACAATTTCATTGAGAAAGATTGATTTCATTTGATTGATTTGATGAATGCGATTTTTTTTAAAACAGTTTATCTATAAAGCACATTTAAACCCTGCTTAAGCTGAATAAAATGAAAAAAAAGTGTCTCTCACGCACAAACATGCACGCAAGTCACACACAAACACTCGCACACAAATAAATACTTGTGCGCACACACACAATAACAATCACTTGGGCGCACGCACACAAACACTCATGCGCGCACACATACACTGCACGCACACACAAACACTTGTGGTGCACGCACACACAAACACTTGTGGTGCACGCACACAAACACTCCTGCGAGCACACACAAAAACTTGTGGTGTGTGCACACAAACACGCGTGCTTGCCCACACACAAACACTCGTGGTGCGTGTGCACACATACACTTTATGCGCACAAAAACTTGTGGTGCATGCATACACAAACACGTACACAAACGGCTCTACGTCACGGTCAGTAAATCCACTTTTTTAGCCCTTAAATGCATTGTGTTGTGTATTTGGAGTCTTTAAAAGTACAGAAAAGTCAAAATTAGTCTCTTCAGGTGCTGCATTGATATCTTCATATTTGATTTGGTCATATTTTTCAATCTGCTCCGATTTTTCTATTCTCTCTTACGTTTTAGATCCTTGATGATATACGTGTTTTAAATTGAAGTGTATAATAAAGTTTTCATTCATTTTGCCATTTTTGTCTCAGAAATGCATTCAGTGACGTTAGCTCGGTGCTAGAGTTAGCTCGGCGCTAGCGTTAGGGGTTAGGGTCGTGTCTCTGCTATCAAACTACAAAAATGGCCAAATGGGGTGGAGTTGAACCGAGTTGCACCTCTGCAACCTGAAGAGGGGGCGGGGTAAGTGTCTCATTTGCATTTAAAGACACAGCCCCAAAACGAGTTGCTCTCAGACACGCACGTCAGAAAAGGGGCCTGTGGAGCTACAATAATGAGGAATTCAGACCCAAACATTGCAGTTCCACTTTATATAGACCACCACAACTGTATGATTTATATGTAAAAAGGAAGGATTTAAAAGCATGATATGTCTCCTTTAATAGTTGATTTGTATTGGTTCGTTGTTGCAGCCTTAGTGCAGTCTTTGGGGGACATCTGAGTCAGAGGAGGAACATTTGAAGGACTTTAGCACATGTGCAACAAACCTCTGACTGTTGGCACATGGAGCACCAAGCACGCACACGCACACGCACACACACACACACACACACACACACACACACACACACGTTTCCATGTCAGCTGGAACCCAAAGCCTAAATTTGGCAGTAAACGGTTCTAAACCAGAGGAACGACTGCCTGACTCGGTCGCCCAGAGCTGAATTCCAGCTGTGAGTCATGCAGAGGTTTTAAGACTCTGTTTCTGTTTTCTGTTATGCAACAGGAAAATAAAGTGTGGCTGAGAAAAGACTCTGTGTTCTTTTTGAGCAGTGAAGTCTGATCCGTGCGAGTCTGAACAGACGATGACAGAACGGAGCTACGTCCGTAGGAATGTCAGAAACCAGTGTGACACTCAGAGCTTTAGTGAGTATAAAACAACACTTTACTCATCGGACCAAAGGCCGCGCACACGTTTACACGTTTTGATCAGCTCCACACAGCCTCTGATGGCGATGCATGAGCTAGTCACTTAGAGGCGGAGTTACGTCAAAATGAGTATGTAGTGCGTTCACATTAGAAATACCCAGATGTATACTATATGGGAACATTTTTGTAGCATGCACGGTGGGCACACTAGTCATACTCAACCATCCCATGATGCATTGCAAGCGGAATGTAAAATGGTCCTGGGACCAGCTTCAAGCTAATAATGAAACATCTGCTTTTCAAAACAAAAGCATCTCTTCTTGTCTTCGATTAGTTTTTAAACACGTTTGTAAATAGGGCTCTTATTTTGAAGTTAAGCTGAAGTTTAATCAGTAGCTCAATGAAGGGTCTGAAACGTGTTTCCGTGAGTTTTATGGATCAAATGAGCACATGATATTCTACTTGGTCACTTTCTCACTTCAAATGTTTTCAGAACTTTCAAAAATACTTTAGACATAAAGTATGTAAGGCATCCACAACATCCAAGCAATAAGTGACAAATACTAAAATGTTTATTATTTTATTTTTTTGACCATTTTTCATTTAATTTGGGGAGATTTTGTGAAATAATTTACAAAAAATTGCGGGATTTTTGAAAAAAAAATTGGAGTTCCTGAAGCAACAATTTACAGCTGAAATATTTGGGAATTTTACACAATTATTCATGTTTTTTTCTGTCATTTTCACTTTCTCTTGCAGCACAGAGTGAATTTAGCCAAATCCAGCCCTTCAGAGCGGGAGAAAGTAAAAATGACAAATTTAATTTTTAAAAAATGTTTTTAATGAAAAAAAAAACAGCACGTAAACACCTGGTTACTAGGTGTCAGTGAACGCACCATCAGACCTTGTTAAATGGATCCTCCACTGTTCTTACAAATGTGGCCTAAAACCTTTGAAATGTCCTTATTAGAAGATCTATGCCTAACAAAACGCATTATTATTTTGCACCATATTCATTTTATTAACTTTTAAAACTGGGACTACTTTACCCTTTGCGCCGCCATGTTGAAATAACGTCATTATTACGTGATTAGCCCCTGTTAGTCCATTGAGTTCTATGTGAGTTTAAGTATTTAGGATCATTTAGCAGCTTTTTCAGTCAAAATGACAACTTTGTTGCTCTAAAAATCAACAAAACTTAAAAAATTCTATGTAAATTTGTTTACTGAGAGATGATAAATTAAAACTGTGACCAGAAAAAAATCTGTACCCACTCTGCTGTTCCGTAGACGGCATGAAGAAGAGAAGAAGAGCTCCATGGGCATGTAAATAAAGGTGATTCTAATGAGCAGCAATGAATCCTACTTCTGCCTTTATTTACATGCAACACAAAGCTCTTCTCTCCTTCATGGCATTTTACGAAACATCAGAGTGGGAACTGTCGCCTCCTGTGGCCACGTCATGGTTTTACTTTATTATCTCCCAGTAAACAAATGAGGTTTACGTCAATTTTTTTTAAGTTTTACTGATTTTTAGAGCAACCCAAAGCAGCACAAGTTGTCATTTTGACTGAAAAAGTTGCTAAATGATCCTAAATGGACTAACATGGCGGTGCACAGGGTAAAGTAGTCCCCGTTTTAAAAGTTGATAAAACAAATATGGTGCAAAATAATACATTTTGTTAGGCATAGATCTTCTAATAAGACCATTTCATAGGTTTTAGGCCACATTTGTAAAAACAGTGGAGGATCCCTCATCAATGCATTTTAGCTGGAAGTTAATTGCATTTTATTTCCATAAAACCAATCCTGGAGCATCTGTCCCTAAAATAAATGATATCTTGGTAGATTTACAGTTTGTTTCCTTTCATTACTGCTGCACAATTCCCCACACCAGGCATCAGCGTTGAGATGATTGCAGATTAAACAAGGTGAACGTTCCCTGCCGGGCCATAAATCAGATGCATCAGCCAAAACAGGAAGTGAACACATGCCATAATAACCAATCAATCAGGTGGTAAAAGCATAAAGAATAAATGAGATAAAGAGTGGTTCCAGTGAGATGCTGTGTGTGTGGTGGTCTCACCCAGCCACATGTGGATGTTGTACGAAGGCACAGGGGCGTTGCTTGTGTACAGCAGGATGTAGGCGTCCCCCGTGAAGAAACTGCCGTGCAGGTTCTTAGGAATGGGCTTGAGGTCCAGGTTCTCGATGCGCCACACCTGCAGGCCCGGCACTTTTCCCGCAGTCTCAAACTCCTTATGGGTGACCATGATTGCTGTAAAAACACAACACAAAGCCTTCCATGATGAGTGAGTGGCTGTAGGTGGGTGATGGACGGCTTTAAAGCTGTGAACACATAGTTTGAGCAAACAGGAGATCCTCCTCCTGAATCTAAAGTCCTATTCAGTGCCAAGACAACCAGAAAAACTCGTTCCTTAAACCTTCAGCTGCTGTTTTCACATCTGCAAACTGTCTGAACGCAGCCAACATCATGAATCCAACATTTAATCATTGTGGGAGAAGCTGATATTCAGCATCATTAGATGTGATATTATGTGACCTTTGGCTCAGGTTAAAGTCTGCACAAGGAAACCTGAACAGGAACTAAAGGAGCGACTGATTATTTCTATTAGAGGTGGGACGATCGACAGAGTTCACAATACGATACGATGCAATAGACCACGTGTCAAACTCATGGCCCGGGGGCTAAATCCGGCCATTTGGAGCATCTAATTCGGCCCGCAGGAGAAAAATAAAAATGACAGTGAACACAAGAATCATTGTATAATTGAAACTAAACAATATTTACAGAGGCTCACAGACAGTTTTTCCAGTCCTTATTTCACATGATTGAAGTAATTTTTAATGTTAAACAGTTTAAAAAAACTCTAAATTCTGATAAAATCCTTCAATATTCCTCAAATTATTACATATTTTCCTTAATTAAATATAAATTGTTTACAAATTCTAGGAAATTTAAAGTGAAATCCTGTTGGGACTGATATCTGTCACTTGGATATTTTTTATATTCTTACATATTTTGTATTTTATGTGCAAACTATGGCAAAATAATGTGAAAATTTGCTCTTTTTCCCTTATGAAATCTGTGGCCCACTTAAGGTCAAACTGCTCTTTATTTGGCCTCTAAACTAAAATCAGTTTGAAATCCCTGCAATAGACCATACGTGTGAAAATCCATCACAAGTGGGCTGCTGCAGGTTTTAGGTGGGAAAACAAATCATTTCAACATTAATGTGCCCAAGTTTGCACTTACAATTATAAATTAGACATAACGCATGGAAGGCATGAACAATGTCCAAGCAATAAGTGATAAATACTTATACTTATTTTTTTTTTTTTGACCAATTTTCAATTAATTTGGGCAGATTTTGTGAAATAATTTGAGAAAATCTGCAGGAATTTCTGAAAAAATGTTGAGTTCTTTTTACAACAATTTACAGCTCAATTATTTGGGAATTTTACAAAATAATTCATGTTTTTTTCTCTCATTTCTCCTACGCGAAAGAGTGAATTTGGACGAATTGGCCCAGATCTGACCCTTCAGAGCATCCGATTCGGCCTGCAGGAGAGAGTCAAAATGAGAGAAAAAACACGAATCATTGTGTAAATGACCAAATAATTCAGTCGTAAACTGTTGTTGAAAGAACTCAACATTTTTTTTCAAAATCCTGCAATTTTTCTCAAATTATTTTACAAAATCTCCCCAAATTAAATGAAAATTGGCCAATTAATCAAAGGACATTTATGTATCTGTCACTTATTGCTTGGATATTGTGAATTTCAACCGGCAGTCTTCCTCAGAGGTGTCTGCTGATCACTTTGATGTGTCCGTATGAGTTCTTTCTGGACACATCAAAGCCCATAATCAAAGGATTTTTTTTATTTCCAACCAAAACCTTAGGATTTTAACTACGCTTTAATAACTTATTTCTAAAATAAAAATTTAAAAAAGCCATAAAATCAACTCCGACCTAAAAAGAAACGTATGAACATTTGTCTGTTTGCATTTGTCACATGCATAAAGCAGTGTTATAATAACAAGCTTTATAAACTGTGTATTTACTGCAAACGAGGGGCAACGTCAACTCTAGCTTCATAACATCTACAACATAGAGCAGGGGCGTCAAACTACATTTAGTTCAGGGGGACAAATACGGAGCAGTTTGATCTCAAGTGGGCCACGGATTTTATGTTGGAAAACGAGTAATTTCAACATTATTGTGTCCTAGTTTTCACTTCTACGTATGCATAAAATACTAAATATGTAAGAAACAAACAATATCCAAGCAATAAATTATAGATATGAGCCACAACAGGATCTTAACTTTCCATTTTCTAGATTTTGTGACCAATTTCTGTTTAATTAAGGGAAATATTATGTAATATTGTGAGGAAAATGGAAGGATTTTGTAAGATTTTGAGGTTTTTTTTCAACAGGTAAACTGACTACAATCATGCAATATAAGCGCTGGGAAAACTGTGAACTTCTACAAATACAGTTGAGGTTCATTTACATGATGATTTATGTTTTCTTTCTCCTGCGGACTGGATTGGATGCTCCAAAGGGCCGGATTTGGCCCCCGGGCCTTGAGTTTGACACATGTGACATAGAGTGTGATGCAGATTACACACATTTAGACATTTGGCCTCGTTGCACATCAGCGAGATTACACGATGTGTGTGTATGATGGCAGGATTATTACAGTAGAGACAGTTTGATGTGCAACAACTTCCACTTTTTTGTTTCTGTCTGACTCGAGGTCTATTCCTCCTCCTCCTCCTAAACCCACAGACTGATAATTACAGCCTCCACCTGCTGACTGGTGTGCGTCAACAATCACACACAGCATCACATCATCAGCACCATAATGCTGCTGGCTTTGTTCAGCTGTGAGTTAAACAAGCAGCAGCAGCAGCAGCAGCAGTGGCTCAGGTTTCACTCAGTGGATTTGCCATTAGAGGCAGCGATCAATCAATCAGTGGATGCTGCATTGATCACGTGATCACTAAGGAGTGGGAGTGAGTTCTGAAGAAAGAAGTGATCTTCTGAAGGATCTGTGACTTCATTTTAAACACACGAAACAAACTTAATGCAGACAGGAGTGCTACAGGTTTCCTTTTTTAAATGCATTACATAACTACCACTTCCTTGCTGTACACCAACTTACAGCTTTCGATTAAAAACAAGGTAAAAAAAACACCCAACAGCAGCCAAAGCTAGTGAATAATACACAGCTATGTGTCAGAGGGTGTGTGTGTGTGTGTGTGTGTGAGAAAGTTCAGATTGTCCACCCCATTCATTCATGCATGTGGAAGGAACTCACAGTTTGTTGGATGGAGATCAGGTCCCACACAGACAGACAGAAGAGGAGGATCCGCTGATGGAGGAGTGAGTGAAGAGTGGAGGAGTGCTGAGTTTTAATGGGACGCACAAGGGGAGGAGGAGGAGGAGGAGGAAGAGGAAGAGGAGGAGGAGCCTTGGTGGTTTCCTGGGTCTGTCTGAGGAGGAGCAGAGGCTGCACTGATTGGTCGACAGAAGTAGAACACACACAGAGCAGTGTGTGTGTGTGTGTGTATGTGTGTGTGTGCGTGTTCTTCATTAGAATTTAAAGGTTCAAGGTTCAAGGTTCTTTATTGTCAAATATGCACCATGTTAAACATACAGCACAGATGAAATTGCAATCCCCCCCCCAACCCCCAGTGCAAACCTGCAGTGCATAAAAGAGCACTTAAACACAAAAACACACAACAAACACCACAAAAAAAACAACTAGCAATAACTATACAACAAATAACTTAACTAAAGACATTCGGACAACAAATAACGAACAACAGACAATCGACAGACAAGGCACTTGTGAGTGTTCCACTATGAGGTAGAATGTGGATAAATTACTATGAGGTAGAATATAAATAAATTACAGTATTAATAATATAAACAGAGTGCAGATTAAATTACGAAGTTAAAAAGTGAGGTAGTGTGCAAATAGTACAAATAGCATAACAATACAATGATGGCTGTGCAGAGTTTAGGGTGCGTGAATTAGTGGAGCACGCGGGGGGTGGAGGTGGAGGGGGGTGATGCCAGGTCCTGTAGGGGCAGACTGTGGCAGGATGAAGGGGGGGGATGGAGGGCAGAGGGGGCAGAGGGGTGAAGGAGGGTAGAGAACTGAGGGCAGAGGGTGGAAGGAGGCGGAGGGGGGATGGAGGCAGGGGCAGGAAAGGGAAAGGGGATGAGTGGACGAATGGGGGGGAGAGCAGGGAGGGAGTTGAGTCTCTTGACAGCCTGGTGGAATAAACTGTTCTTGAGCCTGCTCGTTCGAGCACGGAGACTCTGCAGTCTCCTCCCAGATGGCAGCAGGCTGAGAGGCTGTAGGACGGGTGGGTGGGGTCACCTGCAATCCTGGTGGCTTTGCGGGTGAGACGTGAGTTGTAAATGTCCAGAAGGGGGGGAAGAGAGACACCAATGATCTTCTCAGCTATTAAAGCGGTTTCAGTGGAAATTTTGACGTTGTATGATTATGATTCTGTCTGATAAACAAAGTTAAATGTCGCAAAATACCCAAGACGAAAAAAATACACAAAATTACATAAAAAATGCCCATAAACACTTTCAGAATACAATAATAAAAAAAAATACACAAAATGGCAGAAAAGTGTATTAATGCTCTGATTGGTCATTATTCTAATGCTGACATGATGTTGATCATGTGACCCTCGGATCAGATTCAACCTCCTTCTTTGGACCCCGCTGTGATAAAAGTTGCCCATCTTTGCATCCTTCTTACACACACACGTCTCTGGTCAGTGTTTCATGGATTGAAACAAAGGAACATGAGTTTGCTGAGTGTGAGGAAACCCAGGGATAAGCTACACACAGAGGAAGGAGGAGCTTGTATCTGATCCCAGTCTCCAACATTAGACTGTGGATGTCTGGACTTGTTCAGGCTACACCAGGATAATCCCGCCAGTTATGATGACTTTTTAATAATGGGCTTTAATATAGGTTTAGAACCGGTTCTCTAACAGGAGAACATTAAGCTCCTGTTTCATATTCAAACTAACGTGTGAGAGTGAGGATCAGATGAGTGTCTGATGTATGTAAATACAGAACAAATGACTGGTTACACTGACTCTGTGTTAACAGTTAATGCACAACAGAAAAAATATACAAAATGACAACAAAAGTTCACAAAATTATTCCAAAAACACACAGAATGACAACGAAAAAGCACAAAAACACTTGCAGAATACACAAGATGACTAAAAAATTCAAAAAAATAAAGGAAAATGCACAAAACGACAGCAAAAAGTACAAAAAAACACTCACAAAATACACGATATGACAGAAAAATTCACAAAACAACAGCAAAAGTGGACAAAACAACACACAATGACAAGAAAAAATGCACAAAAAACACTCGCAAAACACAACAAGCCAACTAAAAAAACACAAAATGGTAGAAATAGTAGACAAAATCATTCCAAAAACACACAAAAACAAACAAAAAGGCACAAAAAACACTCGCAGAATACACAAGATGAACAACAATGCACAAAAAGACAGAAAAATACACAAAACAACAGCATACGTTGACATAATTACTCCAAAATGACAACAAAAAACACACCTAAACCCCTTGTTCTTTCCTATATTATTGCTCAGATTGGCCATTATTTCAAATGCTCAGATGATATATTACATTTTCGTGGCCCCGCTTTGTTGTTTTACAGCTTCATGATTATAAGTTCAAAAAACAAGGAAACACTTGCAGAAGCTGCAAAACCAACCAAAAAGCTCTGAGTGTGGATGAAACAAGCGTATCCTGATGACCGTGTGTGTGTGTGTGTGTGTGTGTGAGCTTTGCATGACGACTAAATGATAACAAGTAACACTCACCTGAAGTCTGTGTTTTTATTCCAGACTAAAACATAGAAAAAACGTCAGCCGGCACCTCAAAGCTACAGGCGTGTTTGCAGAGGTTACGCCCTGTGTGTGTGTGTGTGTGTGTTTATTTTAGGTTGGCATATTCCTCGCCTCAGACGACAGGAAAGCTCAGGTTATCCCCAGAAGCAGACTGTTACTACTGTGCTCTTATTTTGTAGGGAATTACAGATTATTTTGGAGATAATCACTGATATCTTTGGACACTGTGAGATAGTGTGAACCTATAACTCTTACTTTGTGTGTAGAAATACGTTCTTATTTAATTTCATAATTTATTATCAACAATATAGGCCAGACATGCACAACAGGCATGTGGCCCTCGCTCTAATTCTGTGTGGCCCCCAAAGTAAACGACTCCAGAAACACATAAAATTGCAGAAAAATAACTAATGACTAAACAAAAAAAACACAAAAAAAGCTTACATATATACACAAAATAAGTCTAAAAAACACAGAACGGCAGAAGAATACAATAAGAGGACAACAAAAATACACATTTGACACTAAAAACAAACAGGAATTACACAAAACAAAAAAAAAAAAATTACATAAAAGGACAACAAAAACAAACAAAATGACTACATGTACAGAAATGACTCCAAAAAACACAAGAAGAATATTCAAAATGACAACAAAATACACAAAACAGCAAAAATACACAATTTGACTCCAAAACACAATGGAAACGACAGAGGAATACACAAAACAATATCAAAAACAAACAAACAAAAAAATACATTACTAATCAAGAAAAAAACAACAAAAATACACAAATTGACTAGATAACAGAAAAATAATCAAAATGACAGAAAAACACTAAACAACAGCAGATATACACAATTTGACTCCAAAACACACAGAAAATGACAGAAAAATACACAAAATAATATAAAAAATGAAAACAAAATACATTAAAAAACAATAATAATACACAAAATGACAGAAGAAATGCATAAAAAAAAACAATAATACACAAAAGGACAAGAAAATACAGAAAATAACTAGATTTACAGAAACAACTGGAAAATATTCAAAATGACAAAAAAAATACACAAAATGAAATCTAAAACATAAATATAATGTGGCCCTCGGCTCATCAATCAACATTTCTGTGGCCCTCACTGTAATAAAAGTTGCTCATCCCTGATTAAAGTCGAAAGATATGATTATTTCTGCCACTGTAAATTATGGTGGTTATTGTTTAGTGAGAGTGAAACCTATTTTTAGCTGCTTACGTATATATATATATATAATATATATATATATTTTTTTTTTTTTGTCAATTTGTTCCTTTACTTTGGGGCCGAGGGCAGGTGGCCCCTGGGCCACCAATAGGCTGACACTGAGATTTATTATTATAACGTATTTTTTATATTATTTATAGGTTAAGTGAACGTGTAAACTAAAGCACAATAATGTTAAAATTGCTCAAATTTTTTGGTCTTTTTTCTTCCTTTTCTTTCTTAGTTTTCTGTCTCTTTTACATTTTGTTTTCTTTCATTATTTTTCTTTTTTCCCTTATTGTTTTTTTTTTTTAATTGCTCATCCTTTTCTCCGACTATAAGCTACAGCCCAGTTCAGATCAAATGATGTGTATTTAATGACTTTTAAGGCCTCTGTGTAAAGGCTCTGATAAGGTTTCCATGGTGATGATTCAGCAAAGAAACACAATTGCTACTTTGAACACCATGAACGTGTGTGTGTGTGTGTGTTTGTTGACATCAGAATCTAAAATAACACTAAAGTGACTCCAAGCAGAAATAATTAAAAGTCCTTCCTTAAACACAAACCAGTAGAACTGAGCTTATGAAGTCTCCCAGTTCATCCCACAGAGCCAACATCCTGGTATTCCACTGAGCAAACAAGGATTGGGAGGTTTTAATGGCAGCGTTGGGACTTTACGGCTCAGTTTGTTGATGTTCTGTGGTTTAGCTCATGTGCTTTTGTGTCTCTACAGCTGCGTTATTAGTGCGGTTAGCGCTGGAACACGTAGCCCTGCTCTCATTAGACAGCAAACAAAGAAGAGAACATGTAAACTCAACATTCAACACAATAGAACCTAGCATCAGCGGTCACAGCGCTAATGCTAACCTCTAAGCCCCACGTCGCTTACAAGTAATTATGTTGATTTACGTTTATTAGTAGGCTTAACGTCCTCATTATTTAAAGGATAAAAACACCCTTAGCCTATATTAATACGGGCTATGCTAGGTGGCACACATGCTAAATACTAGCTTGATTGTTTAGCAGCAGCACAGGCTAGCATGTATCTAAATGTTAAATATCAAATCTAAATCTAAATGTCAAATATTAAACCTAAATGTTAAATCTAAATTCTAAATGTAAAATATAAATGTTATGGGTGAAACTAAATATTTAGCTAATATGCAAATTCACCGGAAGTAGCAAAATAAAAGCTCACTAATGCAAACGTTTAACATTTAGATTTAGATTTAACATTGACATATTTTTACTTTTGACCAGATTTACCGCAATAATTGTGAAATTTGTGATTTTTTTTCCCATGTAAAAATATAATGTCGATGTTAAATTAGAATCTGAATGTTAAATCGAAATCTAAATGTAAAATCTAAATGTCACGGGTGACACAAAATATTTACCTAATATGCAAATTCACCGGAAGTAGCAAAATAAAAGCTCACTAATGCAAACGTTTAACATTTAGATTTAACATATAGGATTGAGATTTAACATTTATGTTCAAATGTAACATTTATATTTAACATTGGCGTTACATTTTTACGAGAGAAAAAAAATATCATAAATTTTCCAAATTTTTCTATAAATCTTGTCAAAAGTAACATAAATGCGTATTTGTAAATTGGTAAATCTAAATTTAAATGTTAAATCTCAATGTTAAATGTTAAATCTAAATGTGACGGGCAAACTTAATTAAGCTAATATTCAAATTTACCGGAAGTACCAAGATAAAATTTAATTGACGCAAACATTTAGATTTATCATTTAGATTTAATATTTAGATTCAGATTTAACATTTTTACCCATTTTCTGCAACTACACCAAACCATATTCTAACCTATTTTAATCACTTTTTCTTTCCATATTTTTGCTCTTTTTAATGCATTTTTGCTACATTATTCCCATTTCTTCCACTTCTCTATCAAATATCAAAGGCTTTTCTGCACATTTCTTTCACTTTCATAATATTTTCTGCACTTATAAACCCTTCCCACCACTTCTCCACCTAATGTTGTATATGTTGACCCATTATTGTCACTTTTAACCTCTTTTTTACCATATTTCAAGCTTATTTTTGCCAATTTAACCACATTTACGATTTTTACGCCAGTTTGAACTAATTGTCCGTTTTTGGCCACTCTTTCTGTGGTTTTCCGCCATTTTTGGTGACTTTAAACCAAGGCTAAGTGAAGAGTGAAAATGACTGCAGTATGGTGACCGTAGGTTAATCATGAGAAAGGCCTGGTGGAAGCACAGCACAAGAACTTGGCACGTAATCAACCACAGACTGAACCACATCCTCTAAGTTAGCACAGATGTCAACATACAAAAAAAGCAAGAGAAGAACATGAGGAACCATTTTGGCAGTGGACGCATTGCAATGTTACGTTGGCTTTAGTTTGTGCAGCAGCAGCAGCAGCAGCAAAGTTCAGTTCAGGCTGTTTGGTTTACATTGACATGTGACTGTTTGTCCAACGCATAATAGAGAAACCCACAGTGTGTTGGAAACGCAAACATCGACAGCATCCACATCTCAGCTGTGCACAAAATGGACGACTTTTGGTGTGAAAACGTACACACCGAATGTTTAAAAGAAAAGAAAAAAAGACACAAACCACACAAAAATACACAAAATGACAACAATATTACAAAATATCATCATGCAATCACAAGAAAACAGAAAATGACTAAACACATATAAAAAAACATACAAAATCACAAAAAATGTGCACAAAATAGCAAAAATGCACATTAATAAATATACAAAATTACAAAAAAATTACAAAAGCACAACAAAAATTATGAAAATTGCACAAAATATGAAATTGTGCAAAATGTCAAAGATACACATTACTGAAACAATCCACAAAATTGCACAATAGGACAATAAATTTTTTCCGCAAAATTTACGACAGAAAATACAAAAAATGTCACCAAAAACAGAAAATGACTAAAAACACACAAATGGCAACAAAATCACACAAATGACAACAAAAATGCACAAAATAACTCCAAAACACACATGATGACAACAGAAATACAAAACTATACAAATACAAATAAAATATACAAGACAATGACAAATATGTCAAATAATTACAGGAAAACACACAAAACGACCACAAAAACAGAAAATGTAGAAAATGTTGCAAAAAACACACACAATCACAGAAAATACATGAAACAATAACAAAAAACAGAAATTGACTAAAAACACAAAACAACGGCAACAAAAATACACAAAATGACCGAAACATTATTAAAAATGACAACAAAAATACACCAGATGATGCCGAAAACATACATGACAGCAACAGGAATTCAAAAAACTTCAAAAATGAGCAAAACAACAATAAAAATATACAAAACAGTAACAAATATATCGAAAAATTACAGGAAAACCCACAAAAAACAACAGAAAATATGCACAAAATGTTGCCAAAAACCCACATGTAACCACAGAAAAATACAATAATAACAAAAAACTAAAAATGACTAAAAACACAAAAACAACGGCAACAAAAATACATAAAATGACTCCAAAAACACACGATAGCAACAGAACTACAAAACGACAACAAAAATATACTAAACAATAACAAATATAATGAATAATTACAGGAAAACACACAACGCTAACACCAAAACACAAAAACTTTGTTGTTTACTGCGATTACGCTGATTGATCATTATTCTAATCCTAAATGATAAGTTGGTAGATTTGCAGGAGGTGGAGGAGCTTCATATGTCAGTATTTGGGTGATTATTACCACTATTTATATACAATACAAACAATGGATCACATGTAATAATGTAATTATAAGCATGCCCAGTTGTTTTAGATGCTATAACCCTGTGATCCATCACTAAATCCAGATTTTTGGGTTTTTCCCCTGGGTGGAGCCTGTATGGTTCAAACTAAAATGGAAAGTCATGTGTCACTTGTTTTTCTGCAATATTTTCAACCATTAAAAATATCTTGTGACTTGGAAAATTCAGTGGAACTTCTTCTCTTATTATACGTTTCCCTTTGTGATTGAATGAGTTGAACTAGTCCTAGAGAGGCCTCACATTCCTCATGTCCTTCCATGTTATGTAACCACTTTGTGAATCTGAAAATCCAATTTAACCATCTTACTTTTTTCATGTGGGCTTTATTGTGACTCCTCCCCTTTGGTCCCATGCCAAGAAATCTTCCCCCAGAACATGAAGAGCATGTGAATGTCAGAGAGAAGGATCACTGTTCTATCCCTGCTGGACAATAAAAATCTGGCAAAGATTAAATAGAAACTCTTTATTAGTTCTGTAATGTTATTACTAATAAAATATCTACACAATTACACAGAATCAGTGTTTCATCTGAGAAACATCACCAGAAAAATTTACTAAACGAGAAAAAAAGTGACTCAGAAATGCACAGAGATGGCAGCGAAATATACAAAGAGGCAACAAAATACACCAAAAACATACAGATTTACTCAAAAAACAGAAAATCACAAATAATTACACAAAAGGACAACAAAAATACACAAAGCTACAAAAAAGACAACAAAAAAAAAAAAAAACAAAAACAACAAACAAAAAAGAACAAATTACACAAAACTTACCATGTCCGCTAAAAACACACAAGACGACAAAAAACATGCTCAAAAATTAAACAAAACAACAAAATCACACCAACACAAAAGAACAAAAATACACAAAACTACAAAAAAGACAATAAATACACATTTCCTCTAAAAAAAACAAAACGACTACAAATACACTCAAAATAAACAAAACAAAAACACACACCAAACACAAACGGCAAAACTACACAGAATTACAAAAAACATTCAAACACACAAAAATTGTACAAAAGGACAACAAAATCATAAAAAATGTCAACATGTCAAATTGACAAAAAAAATGCACAAAATAGTAAAAATACACATCAATAAAAATACAAAATTATGAAAAAAATGGCAACAAACACAAACAGCAAAAATACACAGAATTACTCAAATCAAACATACAAAATCACACAAAAATAAACAAATTTACTCTGAAAACAAGCAAATCATCAACAAATATACCAAAAATGTACAAAACAAAAACAACTGCAAAACACAAAACAACAAAAAAACACAAAACGACAGCTTCCAGTGTTTAGATAAAAACTCTTTATTCTCTTATTACTTCTAAATTTATACAAAGAAATGCTACAAAACACACAGAGAATGAATAAATAACCCTAGTAACACGCACACGCGCACACATACACACACGCACACAGAGTTCAATCTTCCTGTCTGGCCAGAGTCTGATTAACAAACCTCAGCATCCCAGTGAGAGAGCTCATATTCACATCCTCCTCCTCCTCCTCCTGACCAATCAGAGCACTCCCTGACTCAGTGCCCGCCTCCTTCTGCTCACTTTCTTTATCCATCATGTACGTGAGTGGATTAAAGGAGAGGTCAGAGGTGAGCGAGGTGTCTGTGACCCTGAGACCCTGCCAGCTGTGATCAGTGGACAGCGAGAGCGAGGGTGAGGAAGAGGAGGAAGATTCCCACGGGTGCGGCTTTAAAGCCTCCCTGATTGTGGCCTTCAAGCTGGGGGGGAGGTCCAGGGAGGAGTCCACACTGCTGTCACACCATTGGTGGCTCCAGGCTGGGGGAGGAGGCGGGGCGGAGCTGTGCAGGTTAGCATTCTGCGCTAACGCCTGCTGCAGCTGTTCCTGCAGGTTAGCGCTCCATGCTAATGGCTGCTGCTGCTGTTCCTGCAGGTTAGCGCTCCATGCTAGCGGCTGCTGTTGTTCCTTCAGGTTAGCGCTACGTGCTAATGGCTGCTGCAGATGTTCCTGCAGGTGAGCATTCTGCTGCAGCTGTTCCTGCAAGTTAGCGCTGCATGCTAACGGCTGCTGCTGTTGTTCCTTCAGCTTGGCGCTACGTGCTAACGGCTGCTGTTGCTGTTCCTGCAGGTTAGCTTTCTGTGCTAATGGCTGCTGCAGCTGTTCCTGCAGGTTAGCGCTCTGTGCTAACAACTGCTGTCGCTGCAAGTTAGCGTTCTGTGGTAAGGTCTGCTGCAGCTGTTCCTGCAGGTTAGCATTCTGTGCTAAGGTAAGCTGCAGCTCTTCCTGCAAGTTAGCATTCTGCGCTAATGTCTGCTGTAAACTGGTTCCTGCAGGTTAGCATTTCTGTGCTAATGTCTGCTGTAACTGTTCCGGCAGGTTAGCATTCTGCGCTAATGTCTGCTTGCAGCTGTTCCTGCAGTTTAGCATTCTTGCGCTAAACGTCTGCTGCAACTGTTCCTGGCTCTGGCTTAGCTTAGCTTGAAGGGGCGCGTGCTTGGCTCAGAGAGCGAACCAGCTCCGCCTCAGTCTGCTCCAGTTTAAACGCTAAGTTGTTGTTGAGAGGAGCGCAGAGTGGACGACATCTGCTCAGAGACTTTGAGGAGCTGACCTCGAGTGTGCTGCAGGGAGTCCACCTGGAGATCAAACACACTAACCATCACAACTCTAGCAAAGGGAGGGGCCACGAATTAAATGACATTATTAGAATATCATGTCAGCATTTAGAACGATGAACCAATGCAGGTTTTCTCACCAGGAATATTTCACAGCGTAGGGGGATCTCGAGGTGCACCGAGCAGGCGTCACTGCCGTGAGTGTTGTAGGGAGGGACATTTGAAATTTATAACCCTCTGATGTCCCACTTTTGTGAGTAAAGCTAAAGTTGTTATTTTAATCTTTGTTAAATGGTAAATGGTCTTGATTTTATATAGCGCTTTATCACCAAACTGAAGCAGTCTCAAAGCGCTTTACCTATCAGCTCATTCACCCAATCACTCTCACATTCACACACCAGTGGGACAGGACTGCCATGCAAGGCGCTAGTCGACCACTGGAGCACTTAGGGGTTCAGTGTCTTGCCCAGGACACTTCGACACATAGTCAGGTACTGGATCGAACCCCCAACCTCTCGATCAGAAGACGACCCACGTCACCCCTTAAAGCCAAAAGTAATTTGTCGAATTGGTGAAGGATGATGATGTATGCGTTTCTTGGTTATGCAAATTAAAAAGAGATTTAAAACAACTCATGAACGCCTGGAAGTCCCCTTTGTACAACAAGTTATTACGACGGTTTTGATTAAAAAAAGGAAAAACCAACAAAAACTTGCCTCTAACATGTGTAGTTGAATCAAAATCACACCATATGGACCCATTGCTCAACAGCGCTAGGCGAGAACCCTGCATTGTGAGCATCAATACAGCAAACAATTAAGGTTTACTGTGCGTTTGTTGTCCTTTTGTATAGTTTTCATCTAATTTTGTGTCATTGTGTGCCTTTTCTGGTTGTTTAGTGCATTCTGGAGTCATTTAGTTATTTCGTTGTTGCTTTATATTTAGTTGTCATTTTTGTGTATATTATTTTCGTCATTGTGTGTTTTGTTTGTATTTTTGTGTTGAACCTTTTCAGGAATTTTGATTCATTTGTGGTATTTCTGTGGTTACCTATTCTTCATTATTTCATTTTGTGTATGTCTCTGCATTTTTGTAGTCCGTTGTGCAATATTTTGTAATTTTTTAAGTAATTTATGTGTAGTTTTGCTGTGTTTATTGTCATTTTGTATTCTTTTGGGGGTTTTTGTGTGTGTTTTTTTGTTAGTACATTTATGTATTTCTGTCATTTTGTTGTTTATAGTGTCATTTTGTTCATTTACACAAAATTGTCGGACTTCGTTTTATGGCAGATTTCCTAATTTCCCTTACATTTTTCCTTTAATTAATCAGATTTCCTGCAGGCGTTTTGTGTGTATTTAATCACTTTACATTGCACTGTTGTTTAAAAAGCTAGTTGTATTTTTTTATTGAGGAAGTGAACACATGATACCAAACTATCAGGAACTAAAACGTTCTCATCAGGAGAAAAAGGCGGAAGAGAAAACTCATCACTGTGGGAATAAGGAACTCTGGAGGTGTCGTTTGACAGACATGTATTGACCAGTAGGGCCACGCCCACATGAATTGAGGGCGTGACCTACTGTTGAAGGCTTCTTTACCTCCTTTCTGTGCTGCTCTCTCTCCAGCTGAAGCTCTCGCTCTAAAGAAGGCGACCCTGCTCTTAAGCTCCGCCTCATGACTGCAGCCATCGCGACTTGGTTAGTGTTAGCTCCTCCTTCACGCTGCACAGCTGGGCATCCTGCAAAACACACACACACATTTAACTTCTAATGTGACGCCAAAACAAAGCAAATAGTTTTACACCAAAACTGCCATAACGCTCTGCCTCGGTTTGTACAGAAAATTACAGAAAACGGGAGAATGCGCGTAAGCCAGATTTGAATGGGAACGCCCACATTCAGGGATGCTCAGCCCAGAATGCGTACCTGGGATTAAGGCTCGCAGCGATTGACTTAGTACAGGGGGAGAAGCTTTTTGGACGTACGCACTGGGAGAATAGAGCCCTAAATGAGGACATGAATGTTGATAATGTGACCCTTTGATCAAGATAAAATCACATTTAATTGTGCTAACAGTTGTCCATGTGTGCCGTAAGCTAGGCTAGGCTAAACGGATGTCTAGCTTGTGTGTTTATTATACCGTCTCCTTGTTGTGCAGCTGTGCAGTTTCAGTCTCTCTGATCAGAGCTTCGTGACGCTGTCGAGTGTCGTCGAGCTCTTGTTGAACCTTCTTTAGTTTCTGTTGCTGCTGCGACTCCTGACAGCAAACACACACAAACACACACAATAAGTACTTTAGCACGTTGTTAGTTAGTGACGTGTGTAAAAACTTAGTGGGGACCTTGAAGCTTCTCTCCCTGAGCTCTCTCTCTCTGTCGTCCAGGCTCTGCTGTAGAGACTCCACCTTCCTCTCCAGCTCCAGTTTGTGCTCCTTGATGGCCACGTCCAGCTGTCCCAGCTAAAGATGGACAGTGGGACAGGACAGAGAAGACACTGGTGGATCAATGGGACTACATGTGGAATCAGAGTGAAGAGTGTTCTGTTATTACCAGCTCTGCTCTGTGCTGCAGCTCCCCCTGTCTGTCCTTTAGTGCATTGTCCAGGTCCAGCACCTCATGGGTTCTCTCCTCCAGCTCCCCCCGCGTGTCCCTGGAAATTAGATTACACACATTAACAACTTTACACATCCATATTTTTCAATAAATATATATATAAAACAGCAGGATCCATAAAAGTCATATCATTACATTTAATTTTCACTTTTATGTATATTTAAATCCTAAGTACAAATCAAAATATAATAAATAAATTATTTTTATCGATGAATTTCCTAATTTACTGATTTATAAAAAAACCTGAAAAGAATAGTGAAGCAAATTATTATAATTTCTATTAATATGATTGAAATGAGAGCAAAAATATACAACTCCAAAAACACAAACCAACAAAAACAAGCAAAATGACAACAAAAACATAAAAATAACAAATATACACAAAGGCACTACTAAAGACACAAAATGATAACAATAAAACATAATACGTCACAAAAGGACAGCAGAAATACACAAACTGAAAACAAAAATAACTAGAAATTCAAAACGAAAACAAACATACACAAAAAAAACTACTAAAGACACAAAATGTTAATAATAATACACAATATGACTCAAAAACACACAAAAAACAATTAAAAAACAAACAAATCCACAAATAACCACGCATTACAACAACAAAAATGTAAACTGAACACAAAAATACAGACAATTACTTAAAAATAAATAAAAATAACACAAAAACAACAGATAATACTCATCCAAAATCACAAAACAATTGCAAAAAAGGACAACAGAGGGGTATTCCATAAAGGAGGGTTAACAAACTCTGAGTCTATCCATAAACTCTGGGTCAACATACCCCGCGATGGGAAACTCTGGGTATCGGATTCCATTAAAGCTGGTATGAAGTGGGTTAATCAACCTGAGTATGTAAACCTTGGGTTACTTACGTGCACACGCGCGACAAAAAGCCATCATCAATGGATCAGAGATTTAATTGAGCTGCCATGGCAAACCAAACGGAAAATAGTGATTTATTCACCGTAATGGGTGAAATAAGCCGTTGTTTGATGAATATGAGCCTGTTCAAAAGGTGAGTTCAGTCTTCAGTGACTATAGTGGCTTAAATCACCCATAATTAGTCACACTTTTTGGTCACTTCATCACTTTATTGCTTCAGTGACGTGACAAGCGGTGAATAATATAAATAAAATGTGTCTGAGGAGACATGGCAGCAGCATAGGATGTCTGCATAGAGAGTCCTCCTGTTACACTGGGATATAACGACAGTAAATGCCGCTTGATATCGAATCAATTATATTGATTTTTTTATGTAATATTGTCACCAGAGTCATCTCAAACGTCCTAAAAAATGTCATAAAAAACACTGAGCGGGACGCGAACCCGCAACTCGTCATTTACAAGCGCAGCGTCACACTTCACTGCGCCATCATAAACTTCAAAGACGTATGATCTACAGATTTAACTGTAAAACATATAAAACAACATTGAGCCTTAAAAGTGGATTTATTTAAATGATCATCTCCTCATTTATATTATCCACAGGTTGTATTCAGTGAACTTTACTACAGACGTCAGTAGATGTTTTAATGCAGATCAACCTCTCAGTGTCTTTCACTTAATGATCTACATCTACATGTTAGAAAAGAAAACTACTGTTTGCACAAAAAAAAAAACATAAAGCAACACAACATTATTAATGATGTGACACATCTGTGGTGGTGTGATTGTTACTAATTGTGTTTCAGAGAAAAGTGTTAAGGTTCATTAAAGTGTTCAGAAACGGTGTTCAGGTGGGCGGAGCCAGGTAGAAACCCAGGGTTTTCTTTGATAAAACCTGCCAGAGACCAGGTTTAGTTCACGGACAATGTTTGCCATGGTAACATACTCAGAGAATAACATACCTCGCTTTTGGAACGGGATACTCAGAGTTTCCCTCATTTGAGCCTGAACATACACAGAGTTTGAACATAACCCCGCTTTATGGAATACCCCTCAAAAATTATACAAAAAATTTACAAAACAAGAACAAAAATGACAACAAAAACACACAGAAAGACACAAAGTACACAAAATGTCAACAAAAATACACAAAATGACTTCATAGACACAAAATGAGCGATAAATATTGAAAACGACAACAAAAACAGGCTAAACCCTTTATTGTTCCCTCATTAATCTATAGATTGGTCATTCTTCTAAATGCTGAATGCGTTGCCATAGATACAAAACCTCACCTCAGTTGAACGTTCAGTGTTTCCACTTTGCTCTGCAGCTCGTCTGTAGTTTTTCTTCTTCTCTGCAGTTCATCCCTGAGCTCCTTCACCTGCTGGTGGGAGTAGAGCAGCTCCTCCTCAGCCCCCTGCAGCTTCTTCTCCAGCGTCTGGAGCTGCTGTGCAGTGAGAAGACACTCAGCCTCACAGCGATGGAGCTTCTCATCCAGATCTATGGCTGAACAAAACACTAGCTTAGCTGTAATAATAATGTTTATTTGGTTTAAAGAAGGTAGACTGTTACCTTGTTCACTCTTGCTGCTCAGTTGACCCTTTGTGTGTTGGAAGCTCAGCTGCAGATGGTTTATCTCACAGGTTTTAGACGCCACTTCCTGTCTCAGATTCTCCACGTCTGACTCTTTGGACGTCAGTTCTTCTCGATACTTCTGCAGCTCTGATGTGAGCTGGCTGCAAAGGCACAACATGAGATACATTTTTCAACCAAGTAAACCAGGCATGGGTGACAGATGGTTTCCTTGGCCGGATTTTGAGCGGCCTCCAAAAGTAAAAACAAAGAATTACTCCAGAAACACACAGGATGCCTACAGAAATACACAAATAACAATACAAATAAACAAAACAACAAAAACACACAAAATAACACCACAAACACAGAAGGCACCTACATATATATATATACACAAAATGACCATAAAAAACACAAAATAACAGTAAAAATACACAAAACAACAATAGAAAAACACAAAAGGACAACAAAAATACACAAAAAGACCATAAAAATAAACAAAACTACAACAAAAATAGACAAAAAAACTCAAAAAACACACAAGGTGCCAACAAAAACACACAAAATGAAAATAAAAATGCACAACGGCAATAAGAAAATACACAAAATCACACCAGAGACACACACGGCGCATGTTAGACAATAATAAAATGATAGAAATATACAAAATACAGCAAAAAATACACATAATGACAACAAAAATATATAAAGTACATGAAATGATAAAAACACTCAAAATGAATCTAAAAACATATAAAATAAGACAAAAATACAAAAACAACAAAAATGCACAAGAAAAAAAAAAGACAAAATGACAGCTAAAATAGCCAAAACCCTTTGTTGTTTCCTGTTTTAAAGCTAAGATTGGTCATTATATGAAATACTGACATGAATGTCGATAATGTAATAAGGACAATAAGTGTAAAAATGAGTGTTTTAATAATATTACATTAAGGATGTAGTGCTCTTTGGGTTTTTAGGACCTACTGTTACTCAGTCAGACTCTATGAAGTGTTGATCTAACCTGACAGAGGAGGACAGCTCCACATTTTGCTCCTTCAGCTCCTGCAGCATCTTCTCCTTCTGCTGTGAATCCTGTTCACTGCTCCTCAGCTCGTCCTGCAGCGACGCCCGGGATCGTTCTAACTGCTGTTTTAGACTGGACACCTGTCAGGGGACGCACAATTAAACGTTAGGTTATTACTGTTAAAAGAAGAGTAACAACAAGGCAATCAATTTCAGAAATACAGCTCTTCACTGTGGAATTACAACTCAATGCAAGACTGAAGCAGACCCTGTACCACGGACATGGAAATGCACAAAAGGACAACAAAAATAAACCAAATGACAACAAAAATTACCCCCAAAACAAACTAACAAAAACATGCAAAATTACAATAGAAATATACAATACAACTCCAAAAACACACAAAGGAACAGCAGAAATACACAAAATACTAAAAATAACTGAAAAAAAAAGCAAATGAAAACAATTATACTGTACACACAAAAAACTACCAAAGACACAAAAAGAAAACAATAATACACAATACAACATACAAAAGGACAGCAAAAATACACAAAATGAGGACAAAAACACACAATACAACTCTAGAAAGTCACAAAATGGCAACAAAATAAATATCAATTAAAAATAAAAATAAAAACAACTATACACCAAGAGTACTAAAGACGCAAAATAATAACAATAAAACACAATACGACTCCAAAAACTCACAAAAGGACAGCAGAAATACACAAAATGAAAACAGTAATACACAATACAATTTCAAAAACACACAAAAGGACAGTAAAAATACACAAAATGACAACAAAACTATACAAAATGACAACAAAAATATACATTACAACTCAAAAAAACTCTCAAAAGGACAGAAAAATACACAAAAGAACAAACAAATCAACATAAGCTGTGTCGTAAGGATTGCGAGTGAAGGAAGTGACGTAGTCTACGCGTATGCGTTGAAAGGATCTGAAAGGATCCGAACCGTGAAAGTATTGGATACTCTCCTTTAAACAGTGTGCTGACACGCTCTGGTGGCTGAAGTTAGTAAATCACGGATTGTTGAAGACACACAAACCCTGAGGATAGAAGTCCTTTTGACAAGGAGTCCCAAGGACAAACTTCCTCCAAAAACACACAAACTCTTTGTTGTTTCCTGTATCAGATCGTCATTTTTGTAGTCCCGCTGTGATAAAAGTTGCCCATCTCTGAGCTAAGGTTTAAGATATTTTATCTATTATTATGGAGTTGTTGCATTTTAATAAGAATGTTTATTTTCTAATAGTAATAGATGGTATTTCTGGTTTAACGTTAGTTCCAGTCTGACCTCTCTGTGCAGCTCAGCCTGACTCTCCTCCAGCTCAGAGACGCGCTCCGTGCTCTCAGCTAACATGGTCTGTAGCCGCTGCAGAGAGAGCTGCAGCTGCAGGTTCTGATCACTGGAGCTCTGACACACCAGCCCTGCACTGTGGAGCTTCTCCTGCAGGGAGGACACCTGGGACACAGGGACAACGAACCGAGATGGGCTTCACCTCAGGAACGAGAGACAAAGCTTAAAGTAAAGAATGGATTCATTGTGTGGGATCTATATTGACCTTCTCATTGCTCTTCTGCAGCTCATTCTCACTGTTTCTCTGCAACTCCTTCATCTGCTGCCTGAGTGACTTCAGCTCCTTCTGACACGTGGACAGAGATGACTGGAGCTTACACACCTGAAGCAGAAAGAACACAAAATGAATCCATAAAACAGCAACAAAAACATAAAATGTTACAAAAAAAAAACCACATAAAGACTTTAAAAAAAACCCACTAAACCACAAAAATACACTAAATCAGAACATAATGACCCCATCAACACACAAAACCATAATAATGACCATACACAAAATGACACAAAACAAATTCAAAAAACAGAGAAAATGACCAGAAAAAAATACAAATAATGACCACAAAATGGCAACAAAAATACACAAAAGAACACCAAAAACACACAAAAAGAGAGAAAAAACAGGAAACGAAACCTATTACACATAAAATGACAAGAAAAAATACAGAAAATTACCACAAAAAGAGAGGAAAAAAACAAAAACGTCTGGTGTCTAATGATCCGTTTGTACAAACCTCAGCTACAGACTGAGCTGCTTTCCTGTCGTAGCTCAGCATCACTTCTTCATTGTGCTGGTCTTCAACCTGCCTCTCCTGAGACCAAACCAAACTCAGATCAATGAATCTGTTCTCCTCTTATCTCAGTTTGTGGTTAATCAGTGTTATTGTGACCTGTGTGAGCTGCTCTAACGACGCCTGGAGCTGCTCTGCTGCTCTCTGAGCTTCATCTCGCTCCCTCTGAACAGAACTCAAGTACTGCTCCTTCTGCAGTAACAGAGTCTGAGCTTCTTCCACAGACAGCTGTAACTAAAGATGAGAGGAAATAATCAAACTCCAACGTTAAATCAGCATCAGTTTGTAGATTATTACCATATCCATCCTTTGCTGCTGCTCTGTGGATTGATGTTCCTGAGCTTGTTTACACCTGTCCAAAGCTTGCTGGAACTCTTTCTGCTTTTTAGTCATTAGAGTCTGGATGTGATGAAGACTGCTCGTCTTCTCCTGCAATTAATAAAAGAAAGAAACCAATAATAGTTGTTAAACAATGAAGAAAATGAAGAAATGTAATCCACTTTTCAATCTAAAGAAGACATGTGCAACAGGCGGCCAGGGAGCCACATAAGGCCCTCGGACTCATTCTGTAAACGCTCAAAATGAGTCCTAAATATACACAAAAAAAAATTCTATAAATCTTACAAAATTGGAGAAAAATACACACAAGACAATAAAAATAATCAAACGTATCCAAAAACAAACAAGATGAGAAAAATGTACAAAAACAATAAAGACAAACACAGTTACTTAAAAAACGGATGGTTGCCATGGCAGCCCGTGTAATCTTTGCTCCATTGATGATGGCTTTTTATCGTACACGTAAGTAACCCAAGATTTACAGACTCAGGGTTGGTTGACCCACTTAATACCAACGGTAATTAAATCAGATACCCAGAGTTTCCCATTGCGGGGTTTGTTGACCCAGAGTTTATAGATAGACTCAGAGTTTGTTAACCCTCCTTTATGGAATATACCCCAGATCCACAGAGAGACGTGTTCACAATGATCCTCCTTTTATTTGACAGCTTGTTTTCTAAGAGAAGTGATTGGTCAGGAGGCGGGACTTAAGTACACGCTCAGATCTTATCCAGAACAAAACCTGGCCCCGACCAGGTTAGTCGTTCAGCCTAAGTTACCATGGTGATTTAGCTCGGTAAGACGTTAGCCAGCTTCGAAGTGCAGCACACACTGATTAAATCCTGGAAGTTAGCGCGATAAGAGGTAATCTCGCTTCGTAGTATACGCCCAAAATGACTCAAGAAACAAAAACATAAATAAAATGATCAATTATACAAAACAACATCAATACACAAAATGACTTGAAAAATAGACAAAACGACACACCCGTGTGTGTGTGTGTGTTACCTGTAGCTGCTTCTCCAGCTCTGTGTTCTTCAGAGCAGCCTGACCGTAGGCAGAGCTTTTCTCCTGCAGCTGTTTCTCCAGCGCTGACACTCGGGCACTTTTTCTCTTCAGCTGAGATAAAACAACCAAACAAAATGATACATTTTCACTTATACACTGCTTTTCCTGTATTTTCTACACTCAGATGTATCTAAATGATCCATCTGCTGCAGCTACTGTAATGACTAACACAGATGAGAGGAACCCTGACCTCTTTCTCCGTGTCGGAGGCCTGTGTGACCCGGTCCATCAGCTGTGTGTGGAGGCTCTGGTAATGAGACTCTCTCTGGGTGATGGAGCTCTGCAGAGAGTCCTTCTCTTCCTGGGCTCGACTCAGACGCTCCTGGAGACGCTGAACCAGTCCGCCCTGTTTCTGTCTGTCAGCCTCCACGGTCTGCAGCACACGCACCAGCTGCTGGTAGCCTTCACCTGCACAGAAACAGGAAGTAGTCGTAGTAGTAGTACGGGAAAACATTCAGCAGAGAAACTGACCTGGTTTGAGCTTCAGCAAACGTTCAGTGGTGGAAAAATCCACTGGAGGCAACATACAGGGACTGGAACAAAGAGGCCCCACAGCACTCTGAGGGTCAAAACAGACGGATGAAAAACATAGAAATGCAACGTTACATGTGCTCAACTAAAAAAAGCTCATTTTGAAACTTTTCACACAAAACATAAACCAACAGAAAAGGAACTTTTACGTTCTGTGGAAGCTTTTTGCTCAAAGTAAAAGCAGCTGGACATGTTGAGAGATGAATTCATGAAAGAGTTTCCGTCAACATTATGGTTTTTTTTTTGGTTATTTATTGTGTTTATCGAGTCGTTCTTGTGTATTTTGTTGCCATTTAGTACATTCAGTGCTCATTTTGTGTTTTTGGAGTCATTTTTGTGTCTTTTGCTGCCATTTTGTATATTTTACTTTCATTTTGTATGTTTTTGGAGACTTTTTTTTGGTTTTGTCACCATTTTGTATATTTTACACTCATTCTGTGTGTTTGTGGAATAATTTTTGTGTCTTCTGTTGCCATTTTGTTTATTTTATGCTCATTTTATTGTTTTAAGTCATTTTTTGTGTATTTTGTTCTCATTTTGTATATTTTACTCTCGTTTTGGTGTATTCTGTTGTCATTTATTATATTCTACGCTCATTTTGTGTGTTTTTGATTAATTATATCATTTTTTAGATTTTACTTTCATTTTGTATGTTTTTGGAGTCATTTTTGAGTATTTTGTTATTTTGTATATTTTACTCTTGTTTTTGTGTATTCTGTTGTCATTTTACATATTTTATGCTCAATTTCTGTGTTTTGAAGTCAATTTCTTATTTACAAAATAAGGCCAAAGGACAGCAATTGCACACGTCTGCCCTAATTAATGGAGGCCATGTTGGATGTACTAGGTTAGGTATTAGTATTATTAGTCAATTTAAGGAATTAAGAGATAATAAATCATTGTTAATTAATAAAAGTTTAAGAACTTATGCTTGCATAAATTGAAACATTTGAAATGACTTTTTGCAGAGAAGCTCTTGCTGTTGTGTCTACCTCTCGTAGATGCAGCAGAGCCACAATGGCCTCCAGGCTCTCCAGCTCCGCCCGACTCCTCTGGGCCTCCTGGTGGCTCTGTGCCGCCCTCTGCCCCTCAGACTGTTTCTGAGCTCTAAGCTCCTCCAGCTGCTTCCTCAGAGAGGCCTGCTCTCTGAGCTCTGAGCTCCTCTTCGCCACCTGCTGCTCCAGCTGTGACGCTTTACGTTTGGCGTCTTCCATTTGGAGCTGGAGGTTAGCAGCCGTGGCTTTGGCTTGTGTCGCCTCCTCCCGCAGCCGGCTGAAAGATGATGAAGGAAAACGGGCTGATAAATGCACGGTCATTTTGTATATTTTACGCTCATTTTGTGTGTTTTTGGAGTCAATTTTGTGTATTTTGTCATCATTTGGTTTATATGCTAATTTTGTGTACTTTTGGAGTCATTTTTCTTGTCACTTTGTATGATCTACACTCATTCTGTTGGTTTTTGGAGTCATTTTTGTGTATTTTGTCATCATTTCATATATATTATGCTAATTTTGTGTACTTTGAGTCATTTTTGTTGTAAGTTTGTATATTTTAGGGTGTTGTCATGTGTTTTTGGAGCCTTTTGTCTATTCCATTGTCATTTTGTATATTTAAAGCTCATTTTGTGTTTTTGAGACATTTTTGTGTATTTTGTCATTATTTTTTATCATTCTACCCTCATTTTGTGTGTTTTTAGAGTCATTTTTGTGTATTTTGTATATCTAAGGCTTATTTTGTGTGTTTTTGGAGTCGTTTTAGTGTATTTCGTTGTCATTTTTATCCCAAAGATAATGAATTGCAGAATGAGTGAAACAGTACCTGAGAGTCCGACTCTGTTCTGCCTTCTCTCTCTCCTCGGCTGTGAGCTTCATTTCCAGCTCTTCTTTCTCTCGGTCACATTCGATAAGGCTCTCTTCAAGTTTCTTCTCATTTTCCATCACCTGAACATAACAGTCGTTAACATCGGTAAAAATGATAAATCAGCATTTGTTGTTGAAAACAAAGCGATATCAATAAAGTACCTTTTCAAGCTTAAGGGAAATTGTGTCCTTATAGTTTTTAAAAGCATCTTTGAGCTGCTCTGCATTCTGCAGGGCTTGGTTTCTTTGCTGTTCAGCTCTGTAAGACAGAAAAAATCATTATGTGAGGAAAAAATAATGTGAATAATATCCACTGTTAACCAGGAAGTTTAGTATTATTCGTGCCATAGCATTTAGTCATCTTAAAGATGTAAATACTCGTTTTAATCAGAAACAAAATGGGTTAAAGGTGACCAAAAAACGGTGGAAAAGGTGGTGAAATGAGACTTTAAAAACCACAGAAATTGGTTAAAAGTTCAAAATTAGAGTGGCTAAAAACAGACAGAAAAAGTGGAAAAAAAAAAAAAAAAAGGTTCAAAGTGTCATTACTGGCTTAAAAGTGGCAGAAATTTGGGGAAGGAGGAGTTGGGGAAATTTCATTTAAAAAGTAGAAACAATTAGTTCAAACTGGTAAATAATGGGCATGACAAATGGTGAATGTGGTTAAATTGGCAAAAATAAGCATGAAATATGGTGTAAAGAAGTTAAAAGTGAGTAATGGGTCAATATATGTGACATTAGGTGGAAAAGTGGTGGAAAGCATTTATAAGTGCTGAAAATGTGCAGAAAAGGCAGTTAAATGTGATGAAAAGTGGCAGGAATGGGCAAAAATGTATTAAAAGGAGCAAGAAATATGGCAAGAAAAAGTGATGAAAACAGGTTAAAATATGGCAAGTTTGGTGTAGTTTCAGAAAAATTGTAAAAATGAGCAAAAAATGGGCTCAAATTATTCAAAAAATATTCTTAGTTTCTTGAATGTTTCGGCTGACCCCTCCCTGTGTCTCACGACCCTAAATGGGGTCCTGACCCCAAGGTTGAGAAGTTCTCACCTTTTTCCCAGCGCTGTCCTGTTGTCCAGCTCTTCTCTGAGAGCGCTCAGCTCTTCTGAAAGCGTTACCATGGCGATCTCATTGTGAGCTGCTGCTTCCTCACAGCACTCTGCTCTCTGATTGGCCGCTCTGCCACACACCATGAGAACCAATTAAAACATTCACACAAAAGTCGTGTCACATGTTGGTGTCACAGCTTTAAAAAGTGACTGAAAAATGTTAAGATTTAAAGCTGCTGGAGGCGATACTTTTTATTTTATGAGATAAAGACAGTGTAGGTCTCATAAATCAATAAATCCAAGATCATTTGCTAAAAAACAAAAGATCGAAAAGGTTGAAATCGCTGCTTGAAAAAAAAACCTGAAAAAGTTTGTTGCATTGCATTGTGGGATGTGGAGTCCTGTAGACGGATGCATAAAAGTGTTTTTGTGTATGGAATATTTGGTATGAAGTTATTACAGCCTTGACTAGATCAATAATTGATATAGGAATATGGATTTTGAGACATTTTACTTTTAGAGATATGAGCATTTATTGAAAAGAAAAAACCTACACTGGTACCCTTCATAAAAGTGTCTTCAAAATGTCATATATAAATACTTTTACCACTTTTTTCACATCAGATCTTTTCAATAATTTCAGACCTAACCATAAATATAAAGTTTTTCATTATATTTTATTACATTTTATTTATTTTTTGCTCTTTTTGTCATAAAAACACAATTTTTTTCAATGAGAAAAATACAAATTATGCATTTTTTCCCCCAAAAAAATAAGGCGCATTTTCTACTTTGACGATAGAGACTTAGATTTATTAGGTATTTATGGGAAAACCACCATTATATGTCAGGATAACATGTATATCCAAAATATGTGGTTATAATGGGAGTCAATGGGACCAAATCGGTCCTGAACACAAAGAGTGTTGGTACATTTTATATCTCCTGTTCTATACATCTTGCAAAAAAAGTGATCATGGATATGAACATGATATTAAAAGAAAACTCCTGGTCCTGAGGGTAAAAATCAGTGAAAATGAAAAGTCACCCTACTTCAGCTCATTTGCCGTCGCCTCCAGCTCTGCTTCAATCTGACGAATCCGTGCACTCAACACAGCTGCACTGGTGTTCATACCAAGCCCAACATGGCCCTACAGGAGAACACAGACAACACACACACACGGTACATGTAGATAAAGAAGGTCTAAACAGCTCTAAACCAGACATAGACAACATGCGGCCCTCGGGCTAATTTCATGCAGCCCCCAAAGTAAATGTACAAAATGACAGAAAAATACACAAAACAAAAGCAAGAATACGTTAAAAAAACACAAAGAATTACAACATTGCAGGAAAATAGAGGAAAAGACAAGAGAAATACACAGAACATACTCCAAAAACACACAAAACTACTACAAAAAGGAACAAATCGACAACAGTAATATAAAAAATTACTTAGAAAAATGTACAGAATTACAGAAAATGACAAAGTACACAAAAAGACAAGAAAAACACGAAAAAATTACTCATCAAACCCACAGTACGAACAACCAAGCAAAATGACAACGGATATACACAAAAATTACTTAAAAAAATGCAAAATGACAGCACAAATACACAATATGACTCCAAGAAAACATATTTTTAAAGTAAAAATACACAAAAGGACAACAGAAATACACAAAATGCCTCACAATGAGCAAGACAACACACAAAGTTAGTATTAAAACTCTTTGTTCTTTCCTGTATTAATGCTCAGATTGGTCATATTTCTAAATTTTGACATGAATGTTGATCATGTGACCTTCTGATCAAATAAACACATTTTTGTGGCCCTCGCTGTGATCAAAGTTGCCTACCTGTGGTCTAAACCCTTCCCAATCACTGATGACATCACATCCTCCTCCTACGTGAGAGCGTGAGGCAGCCTGGTCATACTGCAGAGCCTCCAGGTCAGTGATGAGCTCCTCGTCCTGGACGATGAGGCAGGCGTTCTCCTGCCTCACGCTGCCCACCTTCCTGCTCCTCACTGAAGCACCATCCATGGCCTTGGAACGTTCCGGATGTTCCATCATTCTTTCTTCACACTAGGCTAGGTGGGCGTCTGGGATGGAGGACGGCCCTGCCCTAACGCTAATGCAAGAGCCATCTGTACCTGGAACCATGAGCCAGGGTTGGGGTCAATTATTATTGGAATTGTGAAGTAGTTGATGATTAATTACAATTAATTGACGTAATTATAATGAATTTTTTTTTTTTTTTTTGGCTCTTGTAATTGTAATTAAATTGTTAAAGTTTAGTTCAGCTAAATGACAGTGTAATTGTAATTGGAATGGAAATTCTATAAAAACTGTCAATTACAATTTCATTAAATGCAAACCTGGGAAACCATGTTACAGTTCTATGGCTTATACTGTACATACGTAATTAAAAATGATTAATGTTTGTGTGCGCACACAAGTTTGTATGCACAGGCAGTGTTTGTGTGTACGCGCACAAGTGTGTGTGTGCACAGGCAGTGTTTGAGTGCTTGTGTTTGTGTGTGCACCACGGGTGTTTGTGTGCATAGTGTTTGTGTGCGCGTGAACCACAAGTTTTTGTATGCGCATGCAGAGTGTTTGTGTGCGCGCACAAATTTTGTTAGTGTGTACGCGCATTTGTGTGCGCATCACGAGTGTTTGTGTGCACGCACCACGAGTATTTGTGTGTGCGCATCACTAGTTTTTGTGCGCGCACCATGATTGTTTGTGTGTGCAACACAAGTTTTTGAGTGCGCATAGTGTTTGTGAGCACGCGCATTTGTGTGTGCATGCACCACGAGTGTTTGTGTGCGCACCACTAGTTTTTAGTGCGCGCACCACGATTGTATGTGCGCACCACAAGTTTTTAATCGATTCATTTGACTGATTAATCAATTATGTAATTAATCATTAGTTGCAACTCTACATGTTACCATTAAAAATAAATGAATTAGGCAAAAGAGATTAGTTAGTGTAGAATCTAATTTGTGCTACATTCAGATGTCAGAGTTAAGATGAAAAATGAACAATATGGCCATTTCATGACCAGTGTTCCCGGTCTCTGCTATCAGGTAAATTCAAACAGGTTTCTGGCCACCAGTCAAACAGAGTACCTTTAATTTAAGCTAAGTGGGACACCTAATAGTGGAACTAGGAAGGTAAGTTAACTCACCTGACTTTCGGTGAGGACTGGACTCATCTTTCTCTGTAGCTAAACCATCATCATCATCATCGTTATCATTTGTCCTTTGTCTAATGCAGAGGTGTAAATGAAGTTTAACTAATAGAGTTAAGGTGTAATAATCCAATTCAGCATCACTGACGGTGCTAGAAAACAAGCTAGGCTACTTGGAGAAACGTAAACAACCAACAGGTGGTAGCTCAGTGTAGCATATATTTACTAATTTTTACATCAAAAGTTATCAAAACATGCCGATAAAACACTTTTATGTTGTTAAAAAGGTTTTTATATTGATTTATTTCATCTGTTTAGGCTAAAAAATAAACTAACCTTCATCCGAATCTTTTCAAGTAAAAGCTGCTGTGACGGACGCTGTTTGTGACGCTAGTCTCCGCCCACCTAATTACGTGCCCACTGATTGGTTGGCAGAGAGCTAGCTGAGCAATGATTGGTGGACGAGATGGTCAATGAGAAAGGCGCGAACCACCGCGCTTCCCCCTTGCTGCGTTCAAGTACCTTTTAACAGTCCGGAAAAAACACACGTTACAAAAGAACAAAACGTCAGCACCTGGTCCGTTTGTCCAAAATATCAGATTTTATTCATCGTTTAAACAAAGCAGGCTCACGGGTAATACGTTGACCTTTACATTGAGGTATATAAAATAAAAAAACGTAATATAAGATATTCAAAAATACAAGGCAGTCGGCAATGTTCTTTGGATGCAGAAGCCTGCTGGAAGTGAAAGCATCATGAGAGCTAATAATAGCAGAGATGTCACTTTAATACGTTTAAACAAGCAGGAGAAGCAGGAAAAAAAGATTTCAATACTGAACCACAACCTATAACTCCATCAAACTGTTAACACAGAGTGGAGAAGGGTGGAGGAACAACTTTAAGTAAGTTTATTCTGTGACTTTTGTGGCAGAAATCACAATAAATTAACTTATTCAATTACTTCAGTCATCATTCACTGTGTAAGGCGACACACTCCAATTATAACTGAACTTCTTTATTCTGAAATGATTTGCATGGATACCACAAACGGAGCAAATTAAACATCTGAAGCCTCAGCATGAAAACAATGTTTATAACTTTAAATATTACAAGAAAACCTACTAAACAAAAACGTCAGTTCTTTTTCATATTTAAAAACTAACAAGGTCCAATCAAATGTTTTGAAGTTCTTCGGAGCTTTGAAAATTCTGAACTTTTGGCTACAATTTTAATTTAAAAAAATTTAAATTTCAAAGGATCAATATGTTTTTTCTTTTTTTTACAATAAAGGTGAAAATGATGAATAACAAAGCCTGACATGGTCAAATAAAAAACTATTAATGACACTAATTTGTAGCAATGGAATTAGGTTAAAAAAAATAAAAAAAATACTTGAGGCAAAATGATAAATTTGAGTCAACATTCTAAAGAAAACCAAGAAAAAACAAATATCTGATTATATCTGAAACCTCCACATGAAAACAAAGCTTCTAACTTTAAATATTACACTTTTTTTAATGAAAAACTTACTAAAAAATTGTCAGTCTTTTTAATATTTAAAAACTAACAATGTCCAATCAAATGTTTTGAAGTTTTTTGTAGCTTTGAAAATCCTGAACTTTTGCTAATTTTGATAGTTTTTTGTTTAGTTTTTTCAAGGTGAATATGACACTTGAGAATATGCAAACCTGGCATGTTAAAGTACAAATTATTAATGACAGTATTTTGTATTAATAAAATTGAGAAAAAAAATTAACAAAATGACAAATTTAAGTAAACGTTCTAAAGAAAAACAAGAAAATTCTCCTTCACAACACAAAGCTGATGAGAACGAAGAGATGTATAGGTAATAATAAATGTAGCAAAAAATCTATATAAAATAATAACATTTGCAGCATATATCTTTTTTTCTTCTTCTTCACGTTCCTCCCAATGAGCTTATTCTAAAAATTGGAGATAAAGGAAAAGTATCTGCCAAAAATAAACAGTGGGTACATGTAGCCTACTGTAAGCTGAGGCTAGACGAGCAATAAACGTTGCATTTATTTAGCGCACCTGGTACGAAAATGTCACACCAGTATCTGTTAGCGATTACATGCTTGTAGATAAACATCTGACCACCGAGACGGCTTTATACTCTACTGGTCTTCATTTGTAAAGCATATCCCTGTAAAAGGAAGTGAAACTGATGCCTGTGGACGATCATCAGGGAGCGTCTGAAAATTCACACACGATGAAGGAAGTTCGATCACAATCAGTCAAATGTGATCATCACCGGAATACTTTAAAGTAAAAACATCTGTTTGAGTGCGACTCTCACCCTAAACTACACCACAGGCTTTACAGTAAAAAAAAAAAAAAAAAGCTCCTAAACTAAACGGCGACAATTTACCGCCTTGAACACGCCGTGTGTCCTTAGCATATGGAGGTAGATTTGTGTCCTTATTATTCAATCAAAAGAAAAATCACTTCAATCAAAAAAAGTTTATTTCAATCAAAAATAAATATTTTTAATCAAATGCAAAAAAAATATGATTGATTTTTTTCCTTTGATATAGAATGTTTTTTGATTGAAAAGGTTTTTTTTTTATTGAAGTAATCTTTGTTGTATTTGGGCCGTATTATGGGTAGTTTATTTGTCTATTATTCAATCAAAAAAAAAGTTGTCAAATGCAATTTTTTGGGTCTTGATTTTTTTTTTTTTATTAAAAATATTTTTTTTCTTTGATTGAAATGTTTTAATTTTTTTTTTTTTTAACAGACAAATGTACAACCGATAATATGGCCCAAATACAAAAAAAGACGACTTCCATCAATCAAAAGAAAAATTACTTCAATCCAAAATTAATAGGTCTTAAAGAAAAGAAGTGTTCAAATGCAAAAAAATAATAATTCAGACCAAAATAATTGCATTTGAACCATTTTTTTTCTTTCATTGAAAAGGTTTTTTGTTGTATTGGGGCCATACTATGGGTAGCACATTTGTGTTTATGACTCAATCAGAAAATAAAAAAAAATTTCAATCAAAAAAAAGTGTTCAAACGTAATTTTTTGGGGCTCAATTTTTTTTGCATTCAAACACTTTCTTTGATTAAAAATATTTTTATTTTATCTTTGAAATGTTTTATTTTTTATTGAATGATAAACACAAATGTACTACCCAGGATATGACCCAAATAAAAATAGATAACCAATCAAAAAAAAAAAACATTTTCTATCAATGAAAAAATGTTCAAACGCAATTATTTGGGTCTCTCTTTTTTTTTTTTTTTGCATTTGAACACTTTTTTCTTTGATTGAAAATGTATTTTTTTAAATTCACGTGATTTTTCTTGTTTCTTTGTTTTTATTGAATAATAAAGACAAATCTACCTCCATATTATCACAGCAGTGAATTCACACGCAGCGTCGATGACTTTACGACGGAGTGACTCCTTCCCACTCGACCAGGTACTGCACCTTCCCGTCCAAGGTGACCCGTCGAGCAAGGATTTTGTATTTTTCGCCGCACGCCAATCGCCCCGCCGCTCCAAAGTAGCTGCTGATGGAGCTTTTGAGGTGGAAGAGCTGGCTGTTGGGGTCCATGCCGTGCACTATGTCGGCAGAGTGAAGCCCCGGGAGGCTGCCCAGCACCTCCTCTGGCACCTCTGAGTCCGTGTGGCTCCGGGTTGGGATCTCCGTTTTGGGAGGCTGCAGAACCCGTCGCGGTCTCCCACGTTTCCTTTTCATCGGTGGAGGGGAGGAGGCGGGCATGATGTGGACCGCTCGGGTTCTGTTGGAACTACAGAGGCTGGAGAGGAAATGAGAACTTTTTTAAAACAAATTAATCAAAACTGCAAAAAGAGATTACAACAGTTTAAAAGTTGAGGTTCAGATTTTCTTTTTGTTTGGATAGTTTGGATGAATTAGACACAAGGTGTAAAAATCTGTTTATAAAAGTGGGAAAATATATCGCGAAATTAAAACGTCACAAGATGCATCGTTGAGGGTACGAGTTGTGTCGCGAGAGGGTGGTGGTCAAATAAAACAGAAAAGAACAAGTAAATGGTAACTAACTGTGATTCAAGTACAAATATAAAAAACAAGTGGTATGTTTATCAAACAGTCAAATTACATTTTTCAAAAAAGTTTAACTTTTGCTTCTACAACAGATTCTGATAAGTTCTTAAATTCTTTAAAAAGCTTTGACTGCGACTTTTTCTTACACCCTTTGAAAAATCCCCATGATCTATTACACACCAGATTGTTATAGTTTGTTTTTTTATTTTTTATATTCCTATTGATTTGAAAAGAAGTATGTAACTTTGTTAAAGTCAAACAAGAAGACAGTCATCAACATCCTCCGCCAGATTGGTTGTCATCATAACTCACAACCTTTTCCAAAATGTCCTAAATCTAAGAAATGAGATGTATACGTAAGAAAATATCATCACATCAGAATATAAAATTATTAACCATCTTAAACGGTTTCTAAGAAAAGCTGTCCATTTTGAAAATGCATCAAACAGAGTAAAATAAAAGGCACTAGAGCAATAACTCTGAAAAAAATAATTACGCACTTCTCATTTTCTAACTCCATCAAGGTAATGATACCGTGAAGCCATACACAGAATTTGGTTATCATATCTTAAACAATTTCTGAGATTTTGAAGATGCCTCAGAGTAAAAAAAACAAAAAACAAAAAGGGCAATAACTCGGGGAAAAAATAATTGTATGCTTCTCATTTTCAAACTCCATCAAGGTATTTAACAATTTCTGAGAAAAGTTTAACTCGGACGGACATACGCACGGACGGAGCTCAAACCTACAGTATATCCCCCTTCACACTTTGTTTCGGGGAATAAAAATAACATGGATAAAGTCTTAACTGCATTTCATTCAGTGTTTTTTTTGTTTCCAAAAATCCCGCATTACATCCGTTTAGGGCTGTCCCGATACTGCGTTCTTGCGTATTGACCGATGCTGATCCGAAACGCTATCAGTGCATATTATCATACATACATTTATTACTTATTTTGTAGTGTGGAATGTTAGAAAAGGCTTGATCAAGTGATATTACTTAAACAGAGAACAATGGTCAGCAACAGTGAATATGACTAAAAACCAATAGAATCCAATACTATTTTTCCTCCTGATAGCGGGCCGATATCCGTTATCAATATTGTATCAGTACAACCCGAGTATAGTTATAGTGAGCCCATTATCGTTCATTGTATTGTGAATTCTTCACCGTCCCCTAGTGTGTAATGAAAAGAGACAGAGCGGGAGGTCAGCGCATGATTTACATCAGAATTTTAATACATTTTTTTAATAATTACATACAATAAATAAATTAAATGAATTAAATAAAATAAATACAACATAATATAATAAATAAATAAAATAAAATAAAATAATAAATAAATAAAATAAAATAATAAATAAATAAAATAAAATAATAAATAAATAAAACCTTTGAATACATTACAAATTAACCTGCCTGCGTACACATGCAAAGCAGGAGGAAATATACTGTACCTTATAAAACCAGGTAAAACGCTCACGTTTATTGCATTTAGATACTTTATTTAACACCAATTTCAAGCTTGCTAACCAACATGTCACATAATCTATCATTAACATGAAAATCCTCTCGACTACATGAATAATTTGGCCTTTTCAGAATCAAAATTCCTTTATTAATCCCAGGGGGAAATTTTCTACTGAAATGTTAAAATTTTACCTAAACGCTGAGCTCTGATGTTAATTATATACCGTAATTTCCGGACAATAAGCCGCTACTTTTTCTAACGCTTTGAATCCTGCGGCTTAAACAATGACGTGGCTAAATTGTGGATTTTTCCCGGTTTTATAAACTTCATGCTGCCACAAAATTGAGCTCCGTCACATTAGACCTGGTGGAACAATAAAATTGTTAACATGAAACCGTTTTTGCTTGCACAGAATCATTCTGATCACTCATTTTGTCATGATACACACTGTCATCATAGAACATAGAACTCTGAGGCTGATGGAGACGCTTCTGTAAGGAGGACGAACAGACGGAGCGGCAATCAGAACATCCTGGATACAGGCTGTATCCAGGCTATTCTGATCTCCGCTCCATCTACTGTAAGTCAGCCAGTTTGTAATAGTAGCAAACAACATGAAGTTGCCAAATCACCACGTTGGATTTGTTCAGAAGCGATCACGTCCGCATTCTGACTCAGATTCCGACTCTGTGAGCTGTGAACGCTCCGCGGTAGTTCACGGTAAGAAGAGCGGATGAAGCGGTGTATCAGTCTGGTTCCAGTAAAAAGTGACCATAAAAAGCTGTAAATTAACTGATATGTAAACGTGGGGCAGTGAGGAAGAGACACCATGTAGTAAAGGAAACTTATCAGTTGAAACACGGACACTTCCGTGAAACCTAACTTGAGTACAGCAGCCCGCCGACCGGCCCATTCTGATTGGCCGAGTGGTCTGAAGGGCACCCTCATCAGCCAAAAGGGTGCGGCCTATGTTATGCTGCGGCATGTGTGGATTTTTCTTTATATATAAAAAAAATCACTAAATTATTGTAATGCGGTCAATAAAACTGCGCTTTATTGCCCGGAAATTACGGAAATACACGTTAGCGTTTGTACCTGGATGGTCTTGAAATGCTAGTTGAGGTAGATTCTGAAGTGCTTAGAGCTCCTATGGACTCTACATCTGAAGTCTGGGAGGACAGCAGTGACCTGCTGAAAGAAAAAAAACAAACAAACAATTGGAAATTACGAATATTCAAACAGAAAAACAGAAAAATAACTAATTTTATTGAGCGCTCACTTACTTGATTGGTGCCAAATGCTCGTATGTGTGGGGCTCCAGTGGTGGGGGCTTTCTCATTTCCTGTCAAAGTCACAAATAAAAAGCAGTTTTTCCACATGGCTCCTCACATGCTACACTTCCTTTACATTTAGCCTAGAAGGGCTTTCTGTTTTAACGCTGAATATTAACACACACAAAAACACAACCACAAAACTATGCAACACACCCAGTTCACTCCCACTAAGTGACACAGACGTTAAAGAAAAGAGAAAAAAAAAGCACAGACGTGTGATAAGAGCTCTATGGAACGCTGTGGTTGGGTCAGAGTCTCAGAGGAACGCTTTCTGTTCTTTTTCCTTTTCTTCTTCTTCTTCTTCTTGTCCGTGCCGTTGGTTAAAGTGCTCGGACACCTGAGGGAACACCACCCACAGTATGGGGAATTTTTTATCAATTTTGTGTTTTTGGTGTGATTTTGTGTATCATTCTGTCATTTTTTTAATATTCTTTGTTGGTCTGTGCGTTTTTTGGAGTTTTTTTCTGTTTTTTGTGTAGTTTTGTTGCCTTTTTGCATATTACATAATTTTGTGTATTGTATATTTTATCCTTGTGTGTTATTTTTGTAGACACATTGTGTGTTTTGGAGTATTTTTTGTTGTAATTTTAAGTATTTTTCTGTAATTGTGTATGTTATTATAGAGTCATTTTGTGTATTTACTTTGGGGGCGACATAAAATTAGTCTTAGGGTCACATGTTGCCTCCGGACCGCCAGTTGCATATGCCTGCCCCAGACCATACATCATTTATTAATGTAACAATTACTAAAGCACTCAAAAGATCAAAAATGTGCAAAAGCCTGCTGATTATATTGCTTAGAAGTTACGCTACCTCCAATTAATTTCTTAACTACCAGTGCAGTAGCAGAGCTAATGGTAATTTTCAATCTTTCAACATCTAAATACTGTTTTTATCTCTCATGCTTTCGATTGTGTATAGTGAGTTTAGTGTCAAATGTACAAAATCAGATTCTAATTTTAGGTAAATAACATTTCCCCATTTAAAATCAAAAGTTTACCTCATGCCAGAAAGACCTTTGGTAGATTTGCAGCCCTTAATGGTGATCTCATGCGACGCCTTCTCCATCGTCCTGCCAGCGAGCTCGTCACAGTTTGGGGGCGCAGGAGGGAACCGAATCCTCAGTCCGAACAAGTGTTTCTTTTTCTTCACTTCCTTTCCTGACATGAACCTGGAGGAAATCAAACTTAATTTAAAAAAAAAGCCTGGAGGAAAATAAGTTCATTGAGAGTTAGTTGGACTCACATGCAGCTATTGTTGTTGAGCGCCTCCAGGACTCTGTCGTATCGCTCTGGCCGCGGCGTGTGGGCCAGCTGAAACGTCACAAATATGACAAGTAATAAGTCAATTCATGTGAGAAATTAAAAGTAGATTTAAGGTACATAAACAGCTTAATTGTTAGGGCCCTATAAAATCCAAGTTAACGGAATCGTTAAAAAAACCCACCGTTGACAGAATCGGGATGAAACGCCATCAAACAAAGGACGTTTTTTTAATGGGTAAATGTTTTCGGGAACCACTCGTTAGGTGCACCGCCCGCCCGCCTCCCAACCTGGCCAATTCAAACACCGCCTAAACCACCCAAAACACCGCCTAAACTGCCAAAAAAATTATGCAAATCATCACTGACTCCAAAATACAGAGAATCTTACTTTATTTTTTACATACAATTAATTATGGGTTTTTTATTTATTTTGTTTCCTCACAGGAGTTAAAAACTAATATTTTCTGAAAAAAAATGATTAATATTATTAAAAAACTTAATTTTAAAAAGATTTATGTGGAAAACACGGAATTTGAAAGAAAATAAAAATGAATTTATAGGGCCCTAAATTGTGTCATTAATTGTGTGCTGAATCGTTGCATTAAACAATACGATATACATCGCAATATCAATAATTGTACAAAATTATATGAAATACAATTTTTTTTTTTTACTTGTGAGAATAAGCAAATGAAAACTAATTGTAATTCAAGCATAAACAATGAAAACAAATTGTATGTTTATGAAACTGTCAAATTACATTTTTCGAAAAAGTTCAACTTTTGCTTCTATTCTGGTAAATTATTTTTTAAATAAATTAACCACATACATCTATCAAAGTGCCCAGTATGTTTAATGAAAATAAAGTGTAATCAACTTCCAGCTAAAATGTATTGAGGAGTGAGTCTGATGGTGCGTTCACTGACACCTAGTGACTGGGTGTTTACGTGCTATGTACTGTATATGTTGCAAAATTAAATGGTTTTTTTTCTTTCTAAACAATATGATAAAAAAATTTATTTGGATGCTTTTTGGATTGATACAATAATCATGTGGTGCAATATAGCGGTGAATTGATTTTTTTTCCCATACCCTTAATGCGCACAGCCAGTAAAATAACAGGCAGACGTCATTATGGGAGAAAAATGTTCATTTACTTGCCTCGCCAAGCTGCAGAAGCTCCCAGTTGTCGTTTATATAAACCATGAGGTCCATCTCAGAGTCAAAGTATTTCTTCTTGTGAATCACGCTCAGATTGTAGAGGCTGAGGTGGGCCACATCCTTCCTGGAAAACATTTCAGGTAAAGTAACAGATTTTATTAAAGGCCAAAAGAAAAGCACTGGTGGAGCTTTCTTACCAGCCCAGAGGCAGCCTGGTGATATACTCTGGTCCACTGTTGCACACAGAACAAATAAACACATAAAACCTGCAGAGAAAAACACACACACATTGTGACATCAGTACATGATTTAACAATGTAACATTATTTGATCTCATGGTGACACGAGAATATGAAATGTCAAATTATGAAAAGAGCATTGACGTCAGCATTTAGATTAATGACTAATTTGAGAATTAATACAGGAAAGAACAAAAGGTTATTGTGGTTTTGTTGTCATTTTGTGCATTTTCTTGTCATTTGGGGGATTTTTTGTCATCTTTAAGGGTGTTTTTGGAGTCATTGTGTGTTTATTGTGTGTGCCATTTTCATGTATTCTTGTTGTCATTTGTGTATTTTCTTGTTATTTTCAAAATTTTTGTTGTCAATTTGTGCATTTTGGAGTAATTTTCTGTATTTTTGTTCTTTTGTGCATTTTCTATCATGTGTAATTTTGTTGTCAGTTTGTGTGTTTTTGTCATTTTATGTATTTTCTGTCTATTTGAATTTTTATTGTCAATTTGTGCATTTGAGTCATTGTGTTTTTGTTTTATTTTGTGTGTTCTTGTTGTCACTTTGCATATTCTTTTCTTCTGTTTTCTGTATTTTTGTTGTCCATTTGAGCTTTTTACAGTCATTGTGTGCTATTGCTGTTTTTTGTACGTTGTTATTGTCATTTGTGTATTTTCTTGGAATTTTTGAGTCATTTTCTGTATTTTGTGTATTATTCTGTCATGATGTGTAATTTTGCAGGCATCATGTGCATCTTTGGAATAATTTTGTGTGTGTTTTGTTGTCATTTAGTTTTGTGTGTTTTACGAGTCACTTTGTCTATTTTTTAAACCTTGATGTGTGTTTTTGTTGTTAACGAGAACTTTTCCGGACATTTTGTGCATTTTGCTGCCGTTGTGTGTTTTTAGTTATTATGACTAGTTATTAGTGAGTATTGTGTTGGGCTTCCCATTCCTTCCAACTTAATGAATTAATTTCTTATAAATACATAAAATTACACCGAGGGCCGCATGTGGCCCCCGCGCCCATGACTGGTTTAGGTGAACATGTGCAATCATACAAAGCTGAAAGTACTGTTTATAACTGAAGTTAGAGTGAGACGGAACATTCTAAGCTTCAAAGACAAAATGTGTGCAGAGAATCAAAGGCAGGTGATTGATTAACACCATGTGTTCGTTTTTCTATCCTTCCTTTGTTTGTATGGACTGATCTTTCAGTACTTTTCCTGTTCTCTTAATATACTAAAAATAAACAAATAAAATAAAAATCTGAATCAAAACTGTTTTTTTTCCCCTTAAAGACGCACTTTCACATAGGGGTGTACATTGCCATGAATCCGACGATACGATGCGTGATTTTCATACCACGATACAATAGATCAACCTTGTCTGCAAGATGGATTCTCCTGGTGTTCACAAACACCAGAATCCATCTTGTGCTGCTCCCATCTTTGCCTTTCGAATTGAACCAGTTCGAACCAATCATGAGGCAGTGTTGTGGTTTAGGGCGGGATATCCGGGTGTGACGGAGGCAAAAACGCCAAAGCAAAACTGGCGCATGCGCAGTTGCGGGGAGAGGAACTAGCTGGGCTACCGCTATTAGCATAGCTCCAAATCGAAATAGAAAGATGTCGACGCAGGAAGATGAATGAATGTGGAAGCTCCTATAAACTCAGTTTTAGAAAAATCCAGTATTTCCTTTTTGAAAGAGCAACAGCGAGAGGCGCTTTGTGCATTTTTGGACGGTAAAGACGGCAAAGCGGAGCCTTGTTGTTGTAGCAGCGTCTCTGCGGCGCAAGCCAATGACAACGTCATCATTTGTTACCGTGTGATTGGCACACATCAAACAAATTATGGTGGACAGGCGCTTCGCCCAATCAGCTTCAAGCATTCTGTTCATGTCCCTCCCTGGTTCCAAAAGAATTTGCCAGACACAGACCCAGATCGATGTGGAGAACTCGAGTTAGAGGGGGGGGCTACACATCATGGTTAACAATACAGTATATCCCGATACTAAACAATACGATATACATCACGATATCAATAATTACAAATTTCATCTTTACAAGTACAAAATGATGTGAAATACAATTCATTTAATTTTTTCATACTTGTGAGAACAAATAAATGGTAACTAAATGTAATTCAAGTACCAATATAAAAAACAAGTGGTATGTTTGTTCATCAGACTGTCAAATTACATTTTTAAGTTTATCGTTTGCTTCTACAACAGACTCTGATTGTGTTAAAAAAAACAAAAAAAGTAACCCACACATACAACTATAAAAGTGCCCAGTATGTTTTATGAAAATAAAGTGCAATCAAAATACATACAAAAAATAAAGACCACAAGGTCTGATGTGGTTCATTGACACCTAGAGACTGGGTGTTTACGTGCTATGCATTTTAATGAAAACATTTTTATGTTTTTTTTCATTAAAAAACATTTTTAAAAATCAATTTCAACATTTTTTGGATCGATACGTTAATCGTGCAGTGAAATATTGCAATATTTTGTCACCCATACTTTCACGTGATCATTTCATGATAGAATAAATAATGGGAGTTTGTACCTATCTCCGAAAAGCATGGGCATCTGTAAGCAGTGAAGACAGGTGTCATGGAACCACTGCTGACACTGGTTACACTGCAGCATCTTCAGGTACCAGCTACAAACAAGGAGACGACACATGACCATAATCATTCACAGGTGTGTTATAAATTACTCCACAACGTTATTGTTCATTGTGATGAAAATATCTGCTGCGTTACTCACTCTCCCGGACCGGCACAGTAGCAGTAGCAGTGCTGAATGTTGGTCTTGTGGCCCTGGTCCCACACCAGCTCGTTCAGGGCGTATGGAAGCGACAGGTGGACCTCCATGGGCTCCTGTTTCTGCTCTGCTTGCTGCTCCTGCACAAAAAAGGGCTTTGCTGGCCGTCCTCTTTTGTGACTTCCTCTCTGAAGATCAAAAAAGGCACAAAGAATAAGTTTTCTCCACTAAATGAAGGATATTCAGTTTCTATAGAATCGGCTACAGGATGTAATAGTTAAACTGAAAACAAAGCCTGTACCTTAAGAATAGGAGAGAGTTCACATTCTGAGCAAAGCCACTTGTCATCAGAATCGATGACAGCAGCATCAATCATCGGGGTGTGACACAGCTGATGATAGCCTAATGGATGATGAGCACATTTATAGAATATTAAAACTCACATGTAGAAACAGAGTAAACGGTTGGATGTGATGTCAGCATCCATCACTGATTGGTACCTTGTCCACATTTGTCACAAATGACAATCTCATTGGGTTCCTCTGAGGTTTCATCCTGACATATGGAGCACACGATGTCATCGTCGTCATCGTCTTCATCATCTTCGTCCCCTGAATTGGACATCAATATTTCTGATTTAATGACATTAAATTATCATTAACACACGTCAGTTTTTATGTGACACATAAGCATTACTAACATTACATTTGTGTATTCAGATAAAAACAACAATCTACTGTATTGCAGCTGCAGACTTCTACTCTCACTGGCTATGCCCTATGATCCTTAAATTGATGAACTACAATAATAAATCAAATGTATTTATTCACAATATTGATATACTGGTGCAATAGCACACAGTGTCAACATATGGCTTCACTCATAACAATGCAACACATAATAGCCAATTAAGGAGGCAAGTTCAACATTTTAGTCAAAGTATTTCAATTTGTCGTATTTTGTTGTAAAATGTGAGTGACTGCCCTCTATTGGTTGAACCACAGCTATTACAAGTGAATTTTACTATTGCCTGAGAATTAGATTCTGTGACGTTTTCTGGACCATCGTGTGTCACAAATAAGCACAGTTAGCCCCGCCCTTTTTATAAAAACTATCACCTGTGGATTCTGCAATCTGTGGTGAGTAGGTTGGATTGAGAGAATTGTAAATAGAGAGCTATAGTGAGTATTGAGTAGCTAGTTAGCACAGCATAGATTGTTCATTGGAGATTTTATAGTATAGACCGGGGGTGTCTTAACAGCTCATGGAGCCACGTCCATAATCAAGACATTTTTTTTCAATTTCCCCCCTACCAGGAGATCAGCATAAACCAGTTCACTCGTGCTTTCTGCTGACCTGCCACTAGGAGGGAAATTAAAAAACTGCCATGATTATGGGCTCTACTACTAATCCTCATGCACACAACACTACACACACTATCACTGACGTTCCAGCCTGTTAATGGCTCAGCAGAGGCTGGAACGCTGCTTACACACACACACACACACAGGAAGACGCACATGCGACAAGAACAGACGGGAATACACACAAGATGTGTCTGTAAATACACAAAACTTGATAAACCCTCTGATTAGCACAGAATATGCTATTTATATAAGCACAGAGTCAAAAACTTCACCGCTAAAGAGAGCAGTTCTTCATTAGAACTGTGCTCAATGCTCGCTGAGGGCTGTGATTAGAGGAAACCCTCCTCCCTCATCTCAGCTTTTATGGGGGGGGAGGCAACAGTGAAAGTTGATGACGCAGGGGAATCTTAAAGAAGCCGTTTCAATCAATAGCAAAATTAACTTGTAAAAGCCAGCGTTCAACCCTTAGAGGCCAGTATATCTGACATTTTACAACTAAATATGCAAAATGAAAATACTTTTAAGTCAAAATACTTTTGACTGAGATCAATAAACAGCACTACTTAATACCCAAATACATATGTATTCAGCAGAAAACAGTGGGTTTGGGGTTTAGCTACTACTTAAGGTTACTTTTAAAAGCTGTTGAAAATGTAGCGGTAAAACACATACCGATAATATATTTCCCTATATTCTACATACCAGTTTGAATGTCCTTCCAAAGCACCCACGACTTTGAACGATCTTCAAAAACCACAAAGCATCGCTGCTTATCCCGATCAATCTGGAAATATAAACCACAATAACACACATTCAGTCATTTCTCAATAGACTGCATGATGAAAACTAACAAAAAAAACTGAGATCAAATGTATTCCATCAATGAGCAACTAAAGGAAATCGTGTTCCTTTGTTGACACGTCACTAACCCTTGCAACTGTCCCCAAGTAGAACAATCCATCTGACCAGCGAGCGAGGACGTCCTGTCCTTCTGTGAACCTGTCAGCCATCATCAAGTCCTCTTCATAGTCCCCCTGTCCAGACAGGCTGAGGGGGGACAGAGACACGTCCCTCTCCCTCTGCTGCCTCTGGGGAGGACTTCTGTGATGGGCGGACAGGTGATCTAAAGCTCCCGAGTCTCTGAGGGTGGAGGAGACATACACAAATTAGAATAATTTGTTTAATAAACAAAAAGTACCTACTTACAGAAGTGTCTTATCTGAATTATAATAAAAAGGAACAAAAATGGAAGAATAAATACAATTTTAGCCAGGAAACTAACAAATTGACAGCATATAATCAGAAACATTACAATCTGGCAATAATTTTGACACAAATTAAAATTCAAAGTGAAGACAGTTTGAAAACATGCATAATTAACACAATAAGCCACAAATATCTTGAGTTTTTTTATGGGAGTATTTGAAAAATGCTGAAGTATTTCAGAAAAAAAGTGAGTTGTAGAAAATATTATGTAATAATGTAATAATGAGCACAAGTTAAGCACCGTCATATCTAATTAAAACAGCTCTGTGCTTTTAAACATTTCACACATTTTCCTACAAATATCTGTTGTTTCACTGTGTATAAACTTTTTGGGTTAATTTTATCCATTGCTTTTTTTTTTAAAATAACTGAGATGCATGATGGGATTTAAAGCCCAAAGCCGTTACAAAATGTCTTTGGATAAAAGTTGTTGTTTGAGTAAATGTTTACGAATAAAAAAAGCATCAAAACAACAAAATGGACATGTTGGAATGCTTTTAAATGTTATATTGAAGCTTTTTATATTTTTTATAAGTGTATTGAGATGACTTTGTTGTAATTTGTGCTATACAAATAAAGTTGAATTGAATTGAATACGAATCTGGGTAGACACAAAAAAAGAATGTAAAGTTTAACTTTAATGCAACATTATGTACCGTAACTTATTTATTTATTTTTTGCTTAATATTTAATTTGTTCATAAAGTTTTTTCTGTAATTTTGGCACAATTTAATCTTTCTGTATCACATTTATTAAATTGTAATGAATTACTCTATTCTTTATCCAGGTTGAGTTTTTTTAAATTAAAATCTATGAATTGTTTTAATAAATAATCTCACATTTACCATCATATTGCACATTTAATGCTGTTAAGGGATTTATTTATCATAAGGTTCAATCATACATCTTTTTCTAAGATCATTGATAGATAGATTCTCTTATATAATATCACACGTCATTTTTTCAGTAAAAAGATTTTCAAATTATTTCCTGTTGGAGTTTTTATGATTTTATAGTATTTTTATTCTATTGTACACACAACAGCTGAAATGGCCCAGAATGAGTTGGAGGTGTCTTACAAATTTAGAAAGACCTTAAAACAACAATAACAGTTCTTAAGTGTTGTGATTGGATAGTAAAGATTATCGCAATATTATTTCCTTATTGTAAATCCTATATATATATATATATATATATATATATATATATATAATATTGTGGTTGTGGCTCCCCTATTGGCTATAGAGTGAAAAATAACGATTTTTTAAATTATTATTATTATTTTTTTTAAGGAAAACGTATAGACATTTAATTATGAAAATGTACTATCTTCTTTGTATCTAAAAGAAATCTTTTGAAGAAAAAAGTTTGAAAATTATATTTAATTAAATAAAAATTTTAGGTTGTTTTTTTAATGCATTTTTTCACATTTCGAAAGTGCTCTGTTGTTGTAAACAATCAGGATTTTATACCTAAATTCTCAATGTGTTTTTTAAAATTGAAATCTTTTATTTCTGGTCCGATTTTAAATATTGTCACAAAAAATTACAATATTTTTTGCATCGATATTTTCCCCCCACCTCATTGTTTTATTATTTGTTTTAACATTGAAAAGTTTTGACTTTCAATAATTTCTTGTGTTTTTTTTTAACCACATTTTTATGAATTTGTACAACAAATGACAGTTTTTGTATGTAATTACTGCCTGTAGAATTATATGGGAGGCAATCCTGGTAAAAAGCCAATGATGCTCCACTGGACACAAACATGTCATTCTCCTTACAATTAAATTAGTGTTTAATTGGTAATTAACCAAAATACGTGTACTGCAAGTGTGTGCACAAAATACCACGCGATTTGCACCTAATTACACGTCTAAATCCCGTTCAAAAACGAGGTAATAACATTCTATGTGGAAATATTTAGTGCTACTAAAAGACCATAAATGAAATAGAGCTTGTTCGTGTTAACGGGTCGGGGATGTCTTTGTTCCGTTATTGAGTCTAGAGCTGGGCTATTACCAACCAGGAGATTAAACTGGGACAAATTAAAGTAACGCAATGCGCTAAAGGGTATTGAAAATGTTTTAAATAAGAGTGTTCCAGCCGTGCTGACAGAGCACAAAGCCCCGGAGCAGTGCCGCAGAGCCCCGGCAAGGTCGCTGACCGTCGGACCCCCACGGGAGGAGAGCCCGATGACAACAATACCTCATTCGGTCACCTCCGCTGCTACACGCCGCCTGGCCTGGGAGAAAAAAAAAACTAAAACAAAACACCGAAGACTGGAGCACAGCCGCCGTTTCCCTATCTGTATCGGATTTATGTCGAAAAGACGTAATCCAAAGTTGAGGAGTTGCCGCCTTCTTCAGAAAATAACAAACGGTTCATTTTCCCCGAGCATGTTCGCCATTTTGGTTTCCCGCTGATGGTGGAGCGGTGCATTATGGGAGAAACCCGCTGCTGCCTCACCTCGGTTTTTTTCCTACATTTCAAAATGTAGGCAGAGCCATATAAACAGCACTATTATTATTAATGTAGGATCTATTCTGATCTATCCCACATTTTATTTTGATTTAGTTATTATTACTTTGTTTTTTTTTATTATATAACTTTTGATTTTAATTATTTGATTTGATTTTCGAACATGAACACATAGTTGGCCTATTCCCGACAGTTAAAAAAAAAAACAACTAGGAAAAGTAAAATAATGATAAGAAATTATTGAGTCATAATTATGAGATAGTATCTATAATTATGACTTATTTTATTAATTTTTTAATTTTAATTTTTTACTTTTCCTTGTTGTTGTTTTACTGGTGGGAATGGGCTACATACAGCAGTGTATTTACCACGATGAAAATAATAATGATAATAATAATCTTTTTTTTTTTTTTTTTTTTAAATCAAACAAACCAAAGTGAGAATAAATGGTTACAAAATCCTGCATGTGAAGCCTGTACATGTTTGAAAAGGAGTAGGAGGAAGTATAAACTTATATCATATGATCCTACCCCTTGTAATATCTAATAATATACTTTATTTCTATACAATAATCTTCTTATATAATATATACCTATTTGCACTATAAAAAGAGACTTAATTCATTGATATATATCTATATAATTATACAATTCATGTGATCCATTCATCTGTCCAAACATAAACATACATGAGTATATAGTATATACTGTAAATACACACTTATTTATTATTTTTTCCCTTTAACACCTATGCTTCAAGAAGATACATTTTATGTATTTATGTTTAAACTACTTTAAATTTATTATTTTAATTTTGTCCTCCTATTTTTATTTTAAATATCAGTTTGCTGTGTGTTTCATTTTTATTCTGTGTATTTTATTTATTTTACTTTTAATTTCTTGTATTTGTTTGTTTATTTATACGTGTCTACATATATATATCTATGGGTATATGGGTGTCTATACCACATACCCATATATATACGATAATAAGTATAATGTGTTCACGTTATACTTATTTTTTGGCCATAAATTAGTGTTTAGTGGCCACGAAAATGAATTTAATTTGCACAATGTAAGGTACTTTTTTGTCCATTATTCCGGCATAGTTAATTCGTGTGGTGTTTTTTTTTTTAACTGTCATTTATCTATCTATCTATCTATCTATCTATCTATCTATCTATCTATCTATCTATCTATCTATCTATAAAGCAAGGAATATCTGTCTATTCCTTAAATATCTCTGCGGATCAGGATCAGATTAACCTGAGACTTTCAACATGGCTGCTGCCTGGTTCAAAGGTGTGCGACGTCGGATTTGTTTGGACTGCAATGAAAACGTTCATAAATGATTTCATAAAATTATCTTAAATGTAGCTTTGCAAAACAGCTCAGTGTTGGCAGGTAGTCATGATAACTCATAAGTTGAAAGCTGCGTAGAATTTACAGGAGTGACTGCACAAAGGGCTTTTAAAAACTACTAAAGTGGGTCTAATATCCTAAAAAAAAACTGTAAATAATGAGCAGCAGGTGTCCTCAGTGAGCAACATTTGTAACTAAGGTGAGTAATAATAATAATAGTAAATTGCGTGTGTGCGTGTGTAATTCAGTATTACATTTGCATTAGGAATTCAGTGTTCACAAGGTCAGTTTGAACTTATTCTGAATTAAAGAGGAATTAAAGCTCCAATGTCAACCATCCAGGAAAAAGCTACTGAATCTCCCACTTTTCTATTTCTACGGGCACTGCACTCATAAATGTAACATGAGCATGACATATTATTAATAATGTATTATCATTCTGGGAGAGTTATACTTATTTCGTGGCCACAAATTTGTATTTCATTCGAATGTTATAGGCTACTTATTTTGTGCATTATTCTGAAATTACAATTTTGTGGCCACTTATTAGTATTTCTTGAACAAAACATAGCTAATTTGTGTTTTTTTTTTTTTTTTTTTTTTTAATTTTTACTGTCATGTCTTGGGCTCCACACTACTTTACTGTGTTTGTTAAATAAAATAAAGTCTGCATTATTTTCTGCATCCTGTTTTTTTCGTTTGTTAAAAAAACAAAAAAAACAAAAACAAAAAAAACAGCCCTACTTCTCTTAATCTTTTCCTGGTCCAAAATATATACTATATTGGGATGGGTATATTATATGGACTTTCATATACAATGTTAAGTAGCTTTTTTATTTTTACGTTTTAATAACCGGAAGCTGTTCTGATTTGGCTTTACATATCTTTAACTTGGCTTTTATTGTGAAAGTTTCAGCGGAAACGATGTCCCTCATACACTGTGACTTTGATGAGTCTTAGCTCAGAGTCCAGACACAGGCAGGGTTCACTAGGTGCGGGTTTTGTCTTTGGGTTTTTTTTTTTAACCGTGTCAGTGCGGGACATGAGAACATGTGGGCCCGGTGTCTGTCCGTCTGTCTGTCTGTCACGTGTGTTTTTAGACTCACGCACTGACGTGTGATTGGTGGACGCGGCGCGGTGACATTTTACAGGCTTGAGTTATGATGTTATTATGTGGTTCCAGTGGTTGTGTTTGAACACCGTCAGCGGAGGACGGTACGGAGAGGTGGGAACGGATCCACGGTTCAGACGTGCCTACAGACCGGGTCTCCTCACCGGGGTACCCCCCCCCTCCTCCTCCTCCTCCTCCTCCTCTCCACAGTCATTGGTTTGAGTCCCGCTGGATCCTTCCCTGACTGAGTCTGAGATGATCTATTTTTGTGATGGCGAAGGCTCTGTTTCCACGGGCCTGGGTGAAAAAATCCTTCTACTTCCAGGTAATGTTGTGCCTTCTTTTTTTTTAATTTTTTTAAACATGTATCCTGATTGTGTTTCATGTGTTATTCTCCTGGATGTAACATTAAGCCTCCTAACAGCACATGTGGCCCCTCTGATGGACCCTCACCCCTCATACCTGATGAATGTCACCTCAGGCCCGACCATGACAGCAAATTAAACTCATCCCAACTCAAAATGATTTCATCTCACGTTGCTTTAATCAAAGTGTTCCTTTTTAAACCAGGGGTTCTCAAGCTTGGGATCAGGACCCCCATTTGGGGTCGAGAGACATTGGAATTCGGGCCAATTTTTGCTTATTTTTACTCCTTTTCTGCAACGACATGATACTTGCCATATTTTAACCTATTCTCATCACTTTTTCTTGCCATATTTTTGCATTTTTTTAGATAATTATGTGTATTTGTTTGTAAAAGTGAAATTTTTCCATTAGATTTCAACGCCTTACCTGCACATTTTTCCCACTTTCTCGACATTTTGGGCACTTTGAAACCCTTTTCTACCTAATGTTGCACATATTGACCCATTATTGTCACTTTTAACCTCTTTTCACTATATTTGATGCTTATTTTAGCCATTTTAACCACATTCACCATTTGTCATGTCAACATTTGTAATCTCTGTTGTTACATCAACCCCTCAGAAGTAATCTGTGGTTTGGTAATAATAATAATAATAATAATAATAATAATCATAATAATAATAGTAATAATAATAAGAAGAACTGTACAAATAGTGTTCGTCTGCTGCCAAATACTTTTCTCAATATAATGTGATTATTATGTAAGAGGAAGATCAGGTTTGGTTTGTTCTTATAAAGAGTTTACGTGGAAGTGGACTAAACGTCTGTCTCCTGTGTGTGTGTGTGTGTGTGTGTGTGTGTGTGTGTGTGTGTGTGTGTGTGTGTGTGTGTGTGTGTGTGTGTGTGTGTGTGTGTGTGTGTGTGTGTGTGTGTGTGTGTGTGTGTGTGTGTGTGTGTGACTGATGACAAGAGGCTTATTTAGAACAATTATAGGGCAACAATTCATCTCACGCCCTCATTCACTGGCAGTGAATCATTTCTATGGTGAGGTTTTTTTTACTTATTTATTTCACTGATTTAATTCATTTTAATCCCAATCACAGTCACTCCCTTCATCTTTATTTTATGACATTTATGTGCGGTGTCCTTGTTGTTGTTTTGTGTATTTTAAAATGGTTTTGCCTGTTTTTGTAGTTGTACTGTGTGTTTTAGTAGTTATATAATGTGTTTTTGTAGTTATATTGTCTGTTTTTGTACATATACTGTCTGTTTTTGTAGTTATATTGTCTGTTTTTGTACATATACTGTCTGTTTTTGTAGTTATACTGTCTGTTTTTGTCATTATATTGTGTGTTTTTGTAGTTATATTCTGTGTTCCTGTATTTATACTTTATTTTTCGTCATTTTTTTATGTGTATTTATTTATTTATTGTGTATTTTGTTTTCTTTTTGTGTGTTTTGGGAAATATTATTCTGTGTGTTGTCATTATTTTTGTACGAAAACCATTTTGAATAAACATTAAGTAATAAACTTCCCTCGAACAACTCAATCACTTTAGAGAAAGATGGTGACAAAAGTGAAAATATCACAGGAAGTGTTTTTTTTTTGTTTTTTTTAAGCATTCTTAGTCAAATTTCTGAAACCAGAGATAAATAACAGAGGAACTGCTTCATGGTAAATAAATGAATGAATTACAATTTTTACACTAAATTATTCTAAGGGCATTTTTTTGCCCCATAGTATTTTCTGACATTGACAATGTTTCCCTTAGAGCTGCATGTCATTGTTCAAAGAAAATGACCTCTTGTTTACACACAGACCTGAAAAGCCACTCCCACCCCCCCGGGGTAACAATGTCAAGCCAACATCTGAAATGTTGCTACTAAAATGCACCAACATTTTTAATTAAAAAACAGGTTGAATACAAAGTTAGAGTCAATTTCATTAAGGTGGATGAAGGTGGTGAGAGGATGAATTAAATGTAACAGATTGGGTCGTTCACAAACTCTTTTAAAGTACAGTATCTATGGTACGTGGTTAAATATTATATTTAATTGTTTTAAATATAGATTAGTGTTGTTTAAAGGTGATTTTACTGTAGATTGATGGTTTTTCAGCAGTTTTCTTACGTCATTGTTCTCTTTACGTATTGATTTTACTGTCTAAACACAAATGGAAAACAGTAACTTGGCTGTAACCTTGTTGTCATTGTGTGTTTTTCTGTCGTTTTGTTTATTTTTGGTGTCATTTTGTGTTGTTGTTTTTTTAATGTGATTTAGGAGTCATTTTGCGTATTCTTGGTGTTTTAAGAGTCGTTTTTGTGTTTTCTTGTTGTTGTTTTGTATATTTTGAAACTATTCTGTGTGTTTTTGTTTATTTTTTGTGTAAAGTTGTGGGTGTGTTTTGAGTCATTTTATGTGTTTTGGGAGTTATTTTGTGCGTTCTTGGTAGTTGTTTTGTGTATTTTGCAATTGCATTCTGTGTGTTTTTGTAGTTTTTAGTTTTCTGTTGTCATTGTGTGTTTTTCTGCCATTTTGTTTTTTTTGTCATTTTGTGTGTGTTTCTAGTCATGTGTTTTTGAAGTCGTTTTGTGTTTTCTTGGTGTTGTTTCGTATTTTGTAGTTATACTGTGTGTTTTTGTAGTTATATTGTGTGTTTTTGTAGTTATACTGTGTGTTTTTGTAGTTATATTGTGTGTTTTTGTTGTTATATTGTGTGTTTTTGTTGTTATATTGTGTGTTTTTGTTGTTATATTGTGTGTTTTTGTTGTTATGTGTGTGTTTTTGTAGTTTTAGTGTGTGTTTTTGTAGTTATATTTTGTGTTTTTGCAGTTATACTGTCTGTTTTTGTAGTTATATTGTGTGTTTTTGTTGTTATATTTTGTGTTTTTGTAGTTATATTGTGTGTTTTTGGAGTTATACTGTGTGTTTTTGTAGTTATATTTTGTGTTTTTGTAGTTATATTTTGTGTTTTTGTTATTATATTGTGTGTTTTTGTTATTATATTGTGTGTTTTTGCAGTTATACTGTGTGTTTTTGTTGTTATATTTTGTGTTTTTGTTGTTATATTTTGTGTTTTTGTAGTTATATTTTGTGTTTTTGTTATTATATTGTGTGTTTTTGCAGTTATACTGTGTGTTTTTGTAGTTATATTTTGTGTTTTTGTTGTTATATTTTGTGTTTTTGTAGTTATATTTTGTGTTTTTGGAGTTATATTGTGTGTTTTTGGAGTTATATTGTGTGTTTTTGGAGTTATATTGTGTGTTTTTGTAGTTATACTGTGTGTTTTTGTAGTTATATTTTGTGTTTTTGTAGTTACATTGTCTGTTTTTCAAATTAGAAATTTATGTGATGTCAATGGCCAAAAAGTGCATTTACATGTTCAAAGCCTGTTTGACTTTAAAAGTCCATGTTGTTATGATCACTTTGTGTCTTTATAAAGAAAAGTCGTGCTTTAAGGTTCTTTGGATGTTCTAACGGTACAGTAGAGTACAGTAGAGTATGGGACTATTTGCTACAGTAGCTCTTTTGTCTGCGCTGCAATCAGTGGATCATATGAAGGTGATACTGAATACTGTGTAACTAAATCAAACTGTTGACAGACGCTGACCCCACCGTGAGTTTTTGTCTTGTGTTTCTAACGTCTAACCAACTCTATATTGTGATAATACAACCTTTAAATCTATATATTCTTCCTGTGCGCAGATCATCCTCATATTTTGAAATGTTTTTAACTAAAAGAGCTACAAGTCTGTCAGTTTTTATTTTTCTGTTTTTTTGTTTTGTGTGTTTCTGTCGTTACTTTGTGTCCATTTGCTAATCTGAGCATTAGCACAGGGAAGAACAGTTTAGTCCATCTTTGACATCGTTTTGTGAATTTTTGTTTCAACTTGTTTTAATTTTTAGTGGTTTTGCCGTAATTTTTGACCATTTTTCTCTCATTTTGTGTTTTTGTTGTTGTTTTTCTATATTTTTCTGTTTATATTTAGTACTTTTGTGTGCTTTTTGCAGTCATTTTTACTCTTTTTCAGTGATTTTGTGTGTTTTTGGGGCCATCTTGTATAATTTTCTCTCAATTTGTGTTTTTGTTGTTGTTTTCTGTTATTTTTGTGTATATTTTTGTCATTTTGTGTGTTTTTTACATTCATTTTTACTATTTTTCTGTCATTTTGTGTTTTTGTTGTTGTTTTTATATATTTTTCTGTTCATCTTTTTAATCGTTTTGTGTGTTTTTTCTGTCATTTTGATCATTTTGCTCTTGTTTTGCATCTTGTGCGATTTCTTTGAGGACAGCACAAATCTAAGAGCGAGGGCCACATGTGGGGCCCCCGGGCCGTCAGTTTCCTATATCTGGTTTAAGCTGTGTTCTACCTCTGTAGTTAGAAGCTGATCTTGTGGTGACACACCAGCAGACACAGTCAACAGGCACGTATGACTCACTCATCCACTGTAATGTCTGTGTATCTTATTTTGGTGCAGTCGTACAAACTGAAAGGTCTTGTCTCTGAAAGGGTTAATGATGATCCTTTACTATTATTATCTTTACATTCAGCTCCTCAGCGACAGACGTGGTTTCAAACAGCACAGACTCACATAAAGCTGCAGCTGAAGCTTTAATAACCTGCTGTGATCAATAGTTCATTTGGTCCAATGCACCACAGAGAACGACAAGCAGCAGATTTATTCTTTGATTACAACCTGTTCTTGTTCTCCGTTTGTTCTTTGCTTCAGTCCTTTTAACCCCAGTGCCTCAAACATTAGCCGCTCATATTAATATCAAACTGTGGGTCTATTATTTTGGATCTATTATTTCTTTTTGGATTAGTTTCTGTCTAATTTTGTCTTTTTTTGCATATTTCTTCAGGTATTCTTGTTGTTTTCTGTGTTTTTGGAGATACTTTGTGTCTATTTGTTGTTTTATTGCATTTATGGAGTAATTTTTGTGTTTCTTCTCTCATTTTGTCTTTTGTTCTTGTTTTTCATTCTTTTATTTTTGCGCGTGTGTGTTTCTGGAGTTATTCTGTGTCTATTTGTCATTGTATTGTGGGTTTTTGGAATCATTTTTTGTGTGTTTTTCTCTCATTTTGTCATTTTGCATATTTTTCTGGTATTTTTGTTGTTTTCTGTGGGTTTTTTTTTAAAGTTATTTTGTGTCTATTTGTGGTTGTATTGTGATTCTGGAGATTTTTATGCGTGTTTTTTCTCTCATTTTGTCTTTTTTGTTACTTTATTTTGGTGTGTGCGCATGTGTGTTTCTGGAGTTCTTCTATGTCTATTTGTGGGTTTTTGGAGTCATTTTTTGTTCTTGTTTTGAATTTTTTTTTGTGTTTTGTTGATTTTCCTCACTTGTTAGACCAACATTCATGTAAGAATAAACAACCAATCTGAGCATTAGTTTGGAAAGAACGAAAAATGACGTAGTCTATTTTTGCAGTCGTTTTTTTAATTAATTTAGTGATTTTTCGTTGTCTTCTTGTATAGTTATTTTTTTTCTCATTTTGTGTTTTTGTTGTTTTCTATAGTTTTCTGTTATTTTTTAGTAGATTTTTTGCCATTATTTTGACAATTTTTCTGTCATTTTGCTTTTTTTTTAGTCATCTTGTATATTTTTCTCATTTTGCGTTTTTATTGTTGTTTTCTATATTTTTCCTGTTATTTTTGTGTATATTTTTTCTTGTTTTGTGTGTTTTTACAGTAATATTGACTATTTTTCTGTCATCTTGTATATTTTTCTGATCTTGTTCTGTTTGTTCTTTGCTTCAGGCCTTTTAACCCCAGTCCCACCTCATTTCCCTCTTAGCCGCTAATATTAAAATCAAACTGTGTGTGGGTCAGATGCTTTAACTCCTGCTGTGGTGTTTGCATGAACCCATAGCAGACACATCTTCTGCCTTGTTTTCAGACCACAGCCATCGCAGCACATTAGGGATTTGGCGTGCTTCCTGCCACATTGGCTGCCGAGCACGTCGGGGATTTGGAAACAGTGCTGACGCTGAATGAGAAGCTCAGTACGCTGCCAAAACACACACTACACCAGCCAGACAGCGTTTAGCTGCACTTTTATTTTGTAGGAGTTGATGCCATAAGCTACTGTTTAGTCATCATTCATAAATGCTTGGATTGATCGCTAAACCAGTGGTTCTCAACCTTTTCTCAACCATGGCATATAGTCATCTTAAATCCTTGTTTTAATCAGAAATAAAATGAGTTAAAAGTGACCAAAGATGGTGAAAAAGGATTTTAAAAACCACAGAAATTAGCTAAGAATTGCAAATTAGAGCGGGTAAAAACAGACAGAAAGGGTTAAAAGTGTCAATATTGGCTTAAAAATGGCAGAAATAGGGGGGGAGTGGGGATTGGCATGATTTAAAAAGTTTAAGTTTAAACTGGCAAATAATTGTTATGACAAATTGTGAATGTGGTTAAATTGGCAAAAATAATGACGAAATATGGTGAAAAGACGTTAAAAGTGAGAATAATGGGTCAGCATATGTGACATTAGGTGGAAAAGTGGTGGAAATGGTTTATAAGTGCTGAATATTTCTTGAAAGTGGAAAAAAATGTGTGGAAAAGGAATTGAAATTTAATGAAGAAGTGGCAGAAATGGGAGTGATGTAGCAAAAATGCATTAAAAGGAGCAAAAATATGGCAATAAAAAGTATTGACATTGTTTGTCTTCAGACTTTCCAACACGTTTCTGGTGTTTTTTCACTCAAAGTTGTGGCAAAGCAATAACGGATGTTTATTATTGCCTTTTTTACGTAGAGAGATTCAAATCTGACCAAAGATAAATGTGGAGTGAGGTGATATCACTGGTAATACTAGGAAACAAACTAGAACAACTATGGAGTCAACCATCACTGTCACAAGAAACCCCAGTGAGAATGAATTAAAAACACTTCTATGCATCTGTCTACAGGACTGCAATTCCCACAATGCAATGCACAGACTAAACCTTTTCAACAATATCAATAGAGGGTTTTCACTGCACGTCATCAACCCGGAAGTTGCCATTTTGGCGATAAGCAGCGGCAAAACAAACCGCACGCACACAAGCAAATCCCCAATTTCAAGGAAATGGTGAATTATTGCGATGGATAAACCACAGAAAAGCTCCTCAAAATGCGTTTCAGATGCAAAGACATACAGGGAAGGAGTTGGTCCGCAGGAAAGGGCACGATATTTGGAAAAGGTACGCTTTATTGTTGGTGCAGATCCATACGAGTCGGTTCCCTCGTCTTCCGTCACTCATGTACTGATGTCGTCAACCACATGGTTTTGGCCAAGCTCATACGCAGCGGAAGACCTTACATTTTACAAAGGTTTGGAGGCCTGTAACCAGATGGTGTGTGGATCAAGTCATCAATGACAGGTGTGTCATAGAGGCCAAAGTAAGTCATGCAATAACGGTAAAAGTTCAGAGCTTTTACCTGGAATACAATGAGAAATGCAGCACATTTTAACAACTGTGTTACTACTGTAGCAGGCTATTAAATGTGATTATATTAAGTCAATAATGTAGCTTGATATGAACTATATTATTATCATCACTCTAGAAAATGAGTTAAGAGCCGCTGCTATCAACAATTCAGTCACCTGACAAGAAATGGGCCGAACAATTTAGGATGTTGTCCAGATGTTTGCCTCTTAGATCCTGGTTTAGCTTCGCTAGCTACAAGCTGATAACTGTTGACATTGTTCTCCCTGATTTGTTCTAACTTTTGGCAGTCTATAAAACTCCAAATGTTTTTCACGTTCTGACTGATTGTTACAGCCAAAAACACGGCAATAATTCACTATTTCCTCTCGAAATTGGGGATTTGCTAATGTGCGTGCGCTTTGTTTTGCTGCTCCAATATCTTCCGGGTTGATGACGTGCTGTGAAAACCCTCTATAAGAGAGTGTTTACAGTAGAAATCAAAACAAACTTTTGAGTTTCTTTGATTTATTGTCTTTATCTGATTAAAAAAAGCCAACTGTCACTGAGCACATGTGATTATTCCATGATTTAATGCCACACGGTGTTAGAGAAACAAGGTCACGTCTGTTATCTGTGGCGTTAAGAGGCATGTGATGGGTGAACCTCATGATAAGGAAACTTAAACGCACAGAGACACAGAACTACTGGTGCCTCCAGCCCAATCAGCCATTGGAGGACATAATAGCTGCTCAGACAGCAGGCATCCTAATGCTGTCCCCATGGCAACCCATTATGTGACTGGGCCTGATTGTGCTTTTGGATCAGCACTCCCCACTCAGCTTATTCCTGGAGCTGCTGCTATGATTATGGCTACGATAGAAGAGGAAGCAGTTATTATCAGGTGGAAAATCAATAACAAAGGCATTTCTTTAGGAAATAAAAAGGTTAAGATTGACTTTAGTTATAACCTGTGTAACTATTTTATTATGTTGTGTTTTTTGAAAACAGCCTGTATCCACAACTCTTGTTGTGAAAGGTTAGAAGAGGAAGTTAGTGTATTTATCGTCTATGCATCTCACAAAAATTTGCACTTATTAACGTGACATTAGGTCAGACATGAGCATATTTTATCATTTTCTGTCATTTTTGTGCATTTGTGGAGGAATTTTGTGATTTATTTTTTTTATTTTTTGTCCTTCTGTGTGTTTTTAGAGTCGTTTGGATATTCTTGTTGTCATTTCATCATCATGTTGTGTATTTTTGTTGTCCTATTGTGTATTTATTTTTGTCTTTATGTGTTTTTGGAATTATTGGATATTTTTGTTTTGGGTATTTTTGTCATTTTGTGTATTTTTGGAGGAATGTTGTCTATTCTTGTCATAATTTTGTGTATTTTTGCTGTCCTTTTGGAGTCGTAATGCATTTCTTGTTTTTCATTATGCATGTTTTTTTTAGGGGTTTCCTGATCCGATATTGATATCAGACTTAGAAAAAAACATAAACACAAAAATTACTCCAAAAACATAAAAAGACAACAAAAATAGCCAAAATGACTCCAAAAACGGATGAAAAAATTACCAAAAGTATAAATACACATAATACCAACAAAAACACACACAAATTACAAAATGACACCAAAAACGCATACGATGAGAGAAAGATATACAAATTGACAACAAAAATTACTTAAAACAACCACAAAAATTAGGGGTGTCCTGATCCGATATCGATATCGGATATCGGTCCGATATCAGCCAGAAAAGGAGTCTATTCTAACATTCCACACTACAAAATAAGTCATAAAATTATGTATGATTCGTGCTGATATCGCATTGATATTGGCATCGGTCAGTACTCAAGGCAGCAATATCGGTATCGTATCGGAAGTGAAAAAGCGCCTACTAGGGGTGTAAGGATACACTCGGCATACGATTCATGTTTTTTTTTAACAAATTCAAATCAAAGATTGGGATGTAATGATGCACTAAACGCCTTTCAGTTTGAATACATAGATTATATTTTGGAGAAAAAACAGTTACAGATTCTTTTCTTTTTTTTTTTTTTTAATTGTCAAGTTTTTTTTAACCTAATCTATTTTCTTCTTATAAATGGACTGGTTTTAAATATGGTTTTATAACCACAGAGGTAGTCGTAAAGCACTTCACAATATCAGCTCATTCATCCGTTCACACACCAATGGGACTGAGCTGCCATGAAAGTCGCTCGTCGACCATTGGGAGCAAATTTGTGGTCAGTGTCTTGCCCAAGGACACTTCGACACATAGACATATATATATATATACTGGAATCGAACCTCCAACATCTGGATCAGAAGAGCTACTAGAACCACGGTCGCCCTTCTTACAAATAACCTTATGACCTTCTTACAAACTGCACATTTCTTCATTTATCACCATGCAAAGTTGAAAAAAAAAAAAACAATAATAATTTTAGAACATATAAAACTAGGCAAAACCTATATTCACAAGGTGGGTCCGAACATGTGGTTTGTTTTCGACTAAGGGCCGAATTGCGCTCGATGGAGGCCGGCTTGGACCAGGTCTTGTCTTTGTGGCCCAATTAAAATTCTTCTCCCGCCGCTGCTGTTGATTCATCCCTGAGTGTGTTTCTGAACAGCGCCCCCTATTATTTAAACAAAGTATTGAAACACATACTGTGCTGTATCTATTTTAATCCCCCTATTTCCATCGATTTAGGATATATCCTTGCTGTTTTCCAAACTGTGGTGCTCGTGTGCTCCGCCGCAGGCTCGTATCTCCTTCGTGCGGGTGAAGTACCTGTTCCTGACATGGCTGACGGTGCTGGTGGTGAGCTGGGTGATCTACGTTCAATACTCCGCCTACACAGAGCTCTGCAGGGGACACGAGTGCAAGAACGCCATTGTGAGCACTCCAAATATTTGATACAAATTTATGTGTGAGCGTCCACTATCTTTTTTTTGTTGTTGTTGTTTCTATCTAGTGTGATAAATACAGGAAGGGGATCATTGACGGCTCTGCGTGCAGCAGTCTGTGTGACAAAGAGACGCTCTACATGGGCAGATGTCTATCAACGCTGCCTAACAACCAGGTACTACACACATTTATTATTCATTACAAACACCTTGGACAGGATGTTGGGGTATATTTACAGTGTTTCCATGTTTTCCAGGTGTACACGGGGAGCTGGGGGGACCACGATGGCATCGTTCACTGTAAACTGGGAGACGTCGCTCACTACGAGCTGGGTGAAGAACCGGAGCCTCGGAAAGAGGCGCCGATGTTTGACAAACCCACCAGAGGGACGTCAGTGGAGAAGTTTAAAGAAATGGTCTTAAATCACCTCAAGGTAAAAAGCAGCTTTGAAATCGGCTTCACTCGATGTCATTTCAGAACTTCTTTTTATGGAAATCACCACAATAAAATACTTTTTAAAACACATGGCATGAAAGTTTAGGAAAATGCCGTTGCCAACCACCTATTTTACTTGTCGATTACACTGAGATTTATCTGTCAACTTGTTCAATGAGGCGCAAAATATTCAACAAGGTGAAACACTATCTTTAAAAATATTGCACGTATATACGAAAAAATGACACAAAATTACAGAAAAATACAAAATATGACTTCAAAACCACAACAAAAACCCACAGAGCGACATGAAGAATACCACAGAATGAGTGAAAAATCTTTAAAATGACAGAGAAACCTATGAAACAATGGCACAGACACACAAAATAACATGTATACAAAAAAAAGGCACAATTGAGACTTCAGAAACTCACAAAATCGTCAACGAAAGTACGTGAGACAACGCTAATACAAAAAATGACAGAAAATAGAGAAGACAACCACAAAATAACACAAAACGACAACAAAAATCACACAAAATGAGTGAAAATGACAGAGAAACTTACAAAACAGTGGCACAAACACACAAAATGACTCATAAAACACCAAACCCGCGACAAAAAAAAGAGAGAAAAGGCACAATTGTTCTTCAAAAACTCACAAAAGTACACAAGACAACAACACAACTGCAGAAAATGATGTAAAAAGAGAAGAAAACCACAAAATGACTTGAAAAACACAGAAAAACCCTTTGTTGTTTCCAGGAATGTTGATCATGTGACCCTGAGGTCACATTTTTTGGGGCCCTCGCTGTTATAAAAGTTTTCCATCTCTGAATTACAGTGTGACAGGTTTGTGTTCCCTTAATGATGGTGAATTAAATCACTATTTTTCTCCAAGTCTAAGCTAGGAGAACAGGCAAACCTCGCCAGCCTCGTCAGCAAGATTCTCTCCGTTACCGATGGCAACAAAGATGGCCGCGTGTCACTGCCAGAAGCCCGGTCGACCTGGGCCCTTCTACAAATGGATGAGGTTTGTCAGGGTTGGTTGTTCTGTATAAACAAGCAGGACTGCAGTCCTCAGGGAATGTTATTAATGTTGCTTTATAATCGCATATAATCATCTAATGCAGTCGGTTGAGCGCATTGGCATGTGTTTAGCTCCTCCCCATCTCAGGGAATTGGCCCTCGTCAGCTTCTGTAGATTTGACTTTATCAGCAAACCTTCGTCTTTTATCACGATATTATATTTTTAGTTTATTTTTGAAATTTCGACTTTAATCTTATCTTTTCAACTTCAATCTTGACATTTAAACTTTAATCTTGAGATTTTGACTTTACTCTAATCTTTTCTAATTTGATTTGAACATTTCAACTTTAATCTTGAATTTTTGACTTTAATCTCAACATTTCAACTTTATTCTCAAAATTTAAACTTTAATCTTGAGATTTTTACTTTATGACCTCATCTTTTCTAATTTAATTTCGACATCATATTTCTACTTTAATCCCGACATTTCAACTTTAATCTTGAAATTTAAACTTTAATCTCAAAATTTAAACTTTAATCTCAAAATTTTGACATTAATGTCAAAATTTTGACATTAATCTCGACATTTCAACTTGAATGTTGAAAATTTAACTTTAATCTCAAGATTTCAACTTTAATTTTAAAATATAAACTTTTATCTCATATTTTCAACTTCAATCTTGACATTTCAGTTTTATTCTTGAAATTTAAATTTTAATCTTGACATTATATTTTAACTTTTTTCTTGACATTTTGACTGTATTCTTGATTTGCCCAAAATTCTTTTCTCCATAAAATTGGCCCTGATCCTCTTCTGTACGTTTGAGACCAACATCTTTTATTTTGACTGATTAGCTCCACGTTGTTCCAGGTGCTGCTGGGCCTCCTGCTCCAGGACCGGGGCCACACCCCTCGCCTCCTGGGCTTCTGTGGAGACCTGTACATGACGGAGCGCATCCCTTACGGGCCCCTGTACGGCCTGGCCCTCCCCTGGCCCCTGGTGTCGTGGGTCCCTCATGGTGTCCAGCGCACCATGGACCAGTGGTTCACTCCGTCCTGGCCTCGTAAAGCTAAGATCTCCATGGGTCTGCTGGAACTGGTGGAGGACATCTTCCACGGCACCTACGGTAGCTTCCTGATCTGCGACTTGGCCGCCGCCCACCTAGGCTACACCGAGCGCCACGAGCTGAGGCTGACCGACACCCGGGGCGTGGTCCCAGAGGACCAGTTCAGACGCAGCATGCGGGCGCTCAAGTGCGAGACGGACGCGGACTGCATGTACGGGGCCGACTGCCAAACGTCGTGCGACCTGTCGGAACGGCGCTGCAGGGAGGAGCCGGTCCGGCCCAACCTGGCCAAGGCCTGCGGGACGCTGAAGGACTACCTCCTGAGGGGGGCGCCCTCGGGCATGAGGGAGGAGCTAGAGAGGCAGCTGTACGCCTGCATGGCTCTGAGAGGGAACGCTGGACAGATGAACATGGAGCACTCGCTGATCCTCAACAACCTGAAGGCTCTGTTGTGGAGGCAGATCTCACACACCAAGGACTCGTGACGCGCTTTGCTTTTTTTAGGGTCACGAACCCAGAAAAAAGTGGGTTTTAATCCACTTTTACCAAATCTTACGACGACGTATTAAGGCCACAGTAAAATAAAAAAAATGTGAGCTCTACGAGATTTAAGTCGTAATATTTCGAGAATAAAATAATAATTTTATGAGAATAAACTCAGATTTTTATGAGATTAAAATTGTAATATTTTGAGAAAAAAGTCAAAGTTTTACCAGATTAAAGTCGTAATATTTCAAGATTAAAGTCGTAATTTTATCAGATTAAAGTCGGAATTTTGAGAATAATTGTAATTTTTCGAGATGAAAGACAATTAATTGTAATTTCATCAGATTAAAGTTGTAAATTTTTTAGATTAAAGTAGTAATATTTTGAGAATAAACTCGTAATTTTATCAGATTAAAGTCGTAATATTTTGAGAATAAAGTAATTTCATGAGAAAAAAGTCGCCATTTTACCAGATTAAAGTCAGAATAATTCAAGAATAATCGTAAAATTTCGAGATTAAAGTCTTAATATTTTGAGAATAAATTCTTAATTCTATCAGATTGAAATTGTAACATTTCCAGATTAAAATCGTATTATTTTGAGAATAGTTGTAATTTTATGACAATAAAGCCTGTTTGCATTTAAATTATATTCTCATAAAATTACAATTTTATTCTCGAAAATACTTACGACTTTAATCTCGTAGTGCTCGGTTTGTATTTTGTGGCCCTAATACGCCGTCGTAAAATCTGAAACATTTCAGAGAACTTTAATGGAACTAGAACTGGTTGCATGTAGCGATGGTTCACCGTTGAATGTTAACGTTTACTCATGGAAAACAAAAACGTAAAATAGTGACGCACTAAATCACCCCAGAACTAAACCAGTGATAGTTTCAGATTCTTTGGGATGAATATACGTAGATCGTCAACTTACATGGACTGCACTACACAATCCAACCAATCAGCAGCAAATCCTTTATTATTATAGTTTAGGTTTTTTTTAATAATACGTATTTGTTGCGATAAGTGTTTAAGCAAATAATATCAGATGAAGGTAGAAGTTAAAGAATTTTAACATGAATATATGACTTTACACTTGAGAAAAAAAAAAAAAACATCACTCACAAACATGCATTTTGTTTTGCAAATAAGAAACCTACCCATCAAACAAATGCCGCATGTTTTACACATACACAGAAATCTGTCTTTATTTAGAGAAAAAAATATCCTTCAAATACAAAACAAGGCATTTCTTCTTTTTTTGTACAAAAATGGCCCCATGGATATTTACACAAATCAGTAAACTTTCCAAGAAAAGTCCTTTTTTTGTACTGAAGGATATTTTTTTTGACATAGTTTAGTTTGTACTTGAAGCTTTTTTGTATGTGTAAAACTTTCCGTATTTGGTTGATTGGTACATTTCTTATTTGCAAAACAAAATGCATTCATTTTTAATGATATTTTAGACAGAACATGGACTGCACTACACAATCCAACCAATGAGCAGCAAATGTTTTATTGTTTTTTTTATATAATACACATTTGTTGCCATGAGTGTTTAAGCAAATAATATCAGATGAAGGAAAAAGTTAAAGAATTTTAACATGAATATATAACTTTACACATCACTCACAAACTAATGCATTTTGTTTTGCAAATAAGAAACCCACTCATCAAACAAATGCAGCATGTTTTACACATACACAGAAATATGTCTTTATGTAGATAAAAATATTCTTCAAGTACAAAAGAAGGCATTTCTTCTTTTTTGGTCACGTAAATTTTGACACAAATCAGTCGGTAAACATTCTAAGAAAAGTCTTATTTTTGTACTGGAAGGATATTTTTTCTGACTTGAAAGATTTTATTTTGTACTTGAAGGAGCCTATTGATATGTGTAAAACTTTCTGTATGTGTTTGATTGGTACATTTCTTATTTGCAAAACAAAATGCATTCGTTTGTTTAATGTGTTTGTTAGTGTTTTTTTGTGTGTTTCTGTGTTTGATTTTCAACTTTTATAATTCCAGCAGAACTGCACAGTGAGAAAGCACATTAGTGAAGGATCGGCTGGACCAGGAAGTTGTGTTATTTTGTTCCCCATCTTCTTCAAGAATGAAGTTTGGAATGAAGTCAAATGTAAACATTGTTAACGAATGAAACGCAACGGTAGAAATGTAGATTTCCTTGTGCCTACGAATCTTGAAGGTTTAAGTTCATTCCACTTTGACACACAGACGTATCGATGAATATATGAGACGAGATATTATGTTAGAAATGTGTTATTATTGTTATTATTGGTACCGCCTGTTTTTATATGTTTTTGTTTTTATCAAACTTTGTGGTTTGTTGATCACTGACTAACAAAACGCTGTTTAGATTTTAAGTCATACAAATGTCACAAAATCTAATCCAGACATGAGAAACTGGTGGCCCAGGGGCCACATCTGGCCCTCAGTTCAATTATCTGCGGTCCTCAAAAGTAAACAAACAAAATGACTCAAAAAACAATTAAAATTGTTTTTAAAAATACACAAAAGGACAACAAAAATACATTGAAATGAACAAAATGACAACATAAATACACAAAATCATCAAAAAACTTCAAAATTACACAATATGTACATGAAAGGACAACAAAAATAACATGAAATTCATAAGACAACAAAAATACATTAAAAACTGTGTAAACAAAATGACACAGAAATTCACAAAATGAAAACAAATACACAAAATCATCAAAAAAAAGAACAAAATGACCCCAGAAAAACCAAGTAAAAATATTCAAAATCACACTCGTTATGAAACGACAACAAAAATACGTGAAAAGAAAAGTGTCAACAAAAAAAAGACATGAGACAACCAAAAATTAACAAAATTATAACATTATTCAACAAAATCATCACTAAAAAATGCACAAGTCCAACAAATAAAAAAAAAACACTAATATATAAAAACAACAGATATGCACAAGGCAGAAAATACACAAACATTCACAGAACGAGCACAAAAATGCATAAATACACAAAAAATTGTAAACAAAAAGGCACCAGGCAACCCAAAATACACAGAAATTAACAAAAATAGAACATGAATACACAAAATCAACAAAGAAAAAAATACATAAGTACAACAGAAAACAAAGATCACAGAAACATTCGCCAAATAAGCACAAAAATACATAAAAAATTACTGTAAAAACACACAAGATAACTGAAAATACACAAAATGACATGAAAAATATACCAAATGACACAAAAAAAAAACCTTACAAAAAGATATACAAGGAAGACATAAAAACAAGAGAAATACACCAAATTAACTAAAAAAAAACCACATAAATAGCAGAAACATTTTACAAAATGACATGAAATACAATATACACAATGTAACTAAAACTACTCCACAGCGACACAAGACGACCCCAAAAACGCCACAAAAGTATCTAAAACCTTGTTTCCTGTATTAATGCTCAGATTGGTCATTAATATTCTGAATGTCGACATTAATATTCATAATGTGGCCCTTTTTTTCTGGCCCTTGCTGTGATATTATTTGTTCTTGTTTGGTTTAATTATGACTAAATGTTGGCCCTGCCTTAAGAAACGTCTTATTATAAAAGTGCATGGAGGAGGTTCTTTTCACTGCTGTTTAAAACAAACTTTTATTATTTCACTAAGAGGGATTTTTTCACTTGTGTTTGCACTGATGTAACTATTCCATCCAATCACCAATCAGCTGTATATCGATAATATCAACCCCCTGCCTCCGACACATCAACTGTGCTGCTACAACGGACCGTGGCGTGCTGAACATAAAACTCAAGTCACTTTAGCATAGTCGACATATTTTGTACATTTAGATCATTTTTTTTTTCATTTGAGAAAGAAATTCATGAAACAGCATGTTCCATATCACTGTTAAAATGTGTACACATGAAAAAAAATGTAAATGGTAAATATAAATATTTTAAAATAAATCTAAATGCTAAATCTTAATATTAAATGGTAAATATGAATATAAATGTTGAATCTAAATATAAATGTTTAATATAAATATGTTGAATCTAAACGTTAAATGTTAATTCTAAATATAAATGTTTAACATAAATCTAAATGTTAAATTTAAATATTAAATCTAAATGTTAAATTTAAATATTAAATCTAAATGTTAAATATAAATATGTTAAATCTAAATAGTAATGTTGAGTATAAATGTAAATTCTAAATACAAACGTTTAATATAAATCTAAATGTTCATTCGAAATGTTTAATATAAATCTGAATGTTAAATATACATTTCAAATCTAAATGTTAAATCTAAGTATAAATGTTAAACGTAAATTTTAAATATAAATTCGGTCGCCAAGTGTAAAGCTAAATATTTAGAAATTATGCAAAGTGGAGAAGTGAACGCCTGTCGATCAGGAGGCAACATTTACATTTAGATTTATTTTTCATGTTTACACATTTTTAACAATGAAATTGAACATGCTGTTTTACATGAATTTCTGCCTCAAATAAAAGAAAAATGAGCTGAATGTTCAAAATACTGTATGTCAAATATGAAACAATGCCTGAGTTTTTACATTTGGCACCTTATGTATAAATGGCACCATCACATGTGCACATTGAGCTGTTATTTGTCACTGACATCGTACACTGTCTTTACAGTCGTCTCGGTGCCATTAGAAAACACACTTAATGAATGTTTACCACTGCTGGAAGACAGGAATGATGAGTCATCCTGCTCTCACGTGATGCTGAACTTTAAAAAAAAAAAAAAAACGTATGACTGACGTGACCTGAAAAGTTGTTTGGGTTTTTCTAAATGTATGATACGTTTACTTATTGAAGAAAACCAGCATGATTTTTTGCACAATTGAAATGACATGAACCACCTCACTGTAATCTATCATCAGCTTTGATTTCTCTGCTGGGGCTTTACACAGGTCACTAAATGAAAAAGGTTTTATTTTATCACAATTTTATCATGAGCTACCATGTGAAATAAAGATTATCACACTAAATCTGAGTCGCGTGTGTGTATAATCGACATCACAAGGTCACTATAATATGTGAGCTGGTGATTCTGAGCAGCAGATTTACGGAGTTCAAATCATGCCAAAACAGTAAAAACACACAAATACAAAACAGGTTTGTAAATATGCAAGTAAGAAACGTACCCATCAAACAAATATGGTGTTTTACACATACAAAATTTTCTTTTTATTTCCCATCGTTTGTGTTTTTAGTCACGTTTTGTGTTTTTTTTTTGTAATTTTGTTTTGTTTTTTCTGAGCCATTATGAATGTTTTGTATAATTTCGTCATTCCGTGTATTTTTGTTGAGGTTTTGTATAGTGTCTCATTTTGTTTTCTGGAGTAAATTTGTGTCATTTCTGGAATCATTTTTGTGTATTTTTTTAGAGTACATTTTGCCTTCACTGTGTATGTTTTTGGTGTCATTTTGTGCTTTTACTTTGGGTGTCGTACACATTTAGGCTGAGGGCTGCATGTGGCCCCCAGTTGCCAATGTCGGGTGTACACCTTGTTACTAATAATTACAGAAAAGTATAAATCAATCAATCAATCTTTATTTGTATACCGCCAAATCATAACCAATGGTATCTCAAGGCACTTTACAGTAGAGCAGTCTTAAGGACGGACTCTTCATTTTATGGATACACACATATGCATATATACGTATATACACATACATATGTATCCCACACCCAACATGAATTCATCATGGCGGCAAGGAAAACCTTCTGTTAAGCAGCAGGAACCTTGTGTGGATCCCATTCCTATGATGAACAGCCATCCACGTTATGCAACAGCCATCCACGTTATAAAACAAGGAATGACTCATTTTTTTTGTAGTAAAAACAAAACCCATGTGACCTTTGGCATCATGCAGATGCTCACAAATCAGTCAGTAAACTTTCTATGAAAAGTCTTTTTGTACCTGAAGGATATTATTTTGTATTTTAAAGATTTTAGCTTGTAATTGCAGAAGTTTCTTTGAATGTGTAAAACTTTCTGCATTTGTTTGATTTATGGAGTGATAATCATGCCAAAACCTCAAACAAAACTTCTTTTAGAGCACGTTAATGATAATGATTGATATATTTATTTATTATGAATGATTACTTCTTTTATTTTGCTGTGTTGATTTCACTGTCTCATGTTCGAAATAAAGATAAAAAAATAAAAAGAAACAGGATTACAAATACTAAGGCTGCAACAAGGAATCGATAAAAATCAACTAGTAAAAGCCTCGGCAACTAATTATTGATTCATTGAGTCGTGTGATTTGTCACTGACTGTGACGCAGTCGTTTGCTTCACCTGCAGAGATTTGTGCGCGCACGAGTATTTGTGTGCGCATATACGAGTGTTTGTGTATGACTTGCATGCGTGCGCATACCACGAGTGTTTGTGCGCATACCACGAGTGTTTGTGCGCACACACAAGTGGGTGTGCACATACGAGTGTTTGTGTATGACTTGCATGCGTGCGCATACCACGAGTGTTTGTGCGCATACCACAAGTGTTTATGCGCACACAAGTGGGTGTGCACATACGAGTGTTTGTGTATGACTTGCATGCGTGCGCATACCACGAGTGTTTGTGCACACACACAAGTCGGTGTGCACATACGAGTGTTTGTGTATGACTTGCATGCGTGCGCATACGAGTGTTTGTGCGCATACCACGTGTTTGTGCGCACACACAAGTGGGTGTGCACATACGAGTGTTTGTGTATGACTTGCATGCGCGAGATTGTGCGTGCGTATACGAGTGTTTGTGTATGACATACGTGAGCATTTGTGCGTGCTTCATAATTGATTGTGCGCACGAATGTTAGTGCGTACGCACAAGTGTTCGTGCGTACGCGAGCGTGCGTTTGTGTGCTTTAAAGATAAACTGCGTTTTTAAAATAAGACATCTGATTCGATTATGAAAATAATCTTTAGTTGCGGCTCTAGCGAATACAAAACATCGCTCACAAACTAATGCATTTTGTTTTGCAAATAAGAAACATACTATCAGTTTCACACATAAAAAGAAACGTGGCATTAATTATGAAAAATATCCATCAAGTACAAAACAGGGAATTTCTTCTGGTTTTTTTATCAGCAACTTTTGGCACAAATTTATCACCATGCATATTCACAAAAATCAGTCCATTTTTTGTACTGGAAATATGTTTTTTCGCACTGGAAAATTTTGAGTTTGATGTGAAAAACTTTGCGTTTTGAGGAAAAATTTCAGTATTCTGGAGAAATAAAAATGAGTTCTTTCAACTATTTGTAATTAAAAAAATGGAATTGTTACAAAGATTAGCTTCAATTTTGTATTGATTATAATTTTTTCAATCCAATCTCGTACCTTTTTGTACAGTACAGTCTAGTCCCCTGTTTGTTCCATATTACAAAATAAAAATAATGAAGTTTTAAGATTAAATAAATACATTTTTAAAAAAGCACACGGGCTGGCTTTAGGATTAATTTAGTGAAAATTATTTTCTAATCACTTATGTACAAAAACAATGCACCGTTTACATGCATACTTTACAAAAGAAAATCCCACCATGATCTGTTTGAATAAAATTCAAAGCCAAAGTTGAGTATGTAATAAATTTATTAGCTAGCGTAGCCGCTAACCGTCGCCTTCTTCCTGCTCTTGCGCTCGTAGGTAACTGGCCTTTTTCTGGGCCACGCGGTCTTTCCTCTGAGCCAGAGACAACTTGGAACGATTCCACCTGTTCCACAAAGAGAACCATTAACATTCAGCTCAGCAGTGGGAACAAACCAGAGGACTAAATACATGGACTTCCACTTAAAAAAAGTAACATAATAAATAAACCTACCTCTTCTTCTTGACGTCTTTTTTGGGTTTCTTCTCGTGGACAGGATTCGCTCTGATGGCAGCGTGAGCCTTTTTATACATTTCCTCTACCTGCAAAAACAACACATTTTGAGTTTTTGTGGGAAAACAAGTAATTTCAACCTTATTGTGCCCTCGTTCTACGCATACAGTACATAAAATACTATATATGTTTAAAAAAACCATCATATTCAAGCAATAAGTGACAAATATCAGTCTTAACAGGATCCTTACTTTAAGATTTCATACATTTTGTGCCAAATTTTTATTTAATTAAGGGAAATATGTCATAATTTGAGGAAAATTGAAGGATATTGTAAGAATTTTGAGTTGTTTTTCAAATATAGATGAGTTTCATTTACACAATAAGTCATGTTTTCTCTGTCATTTTCTCCTGCGGGCCTCGAGTTTCCCAAACCAATAAGATTTAACTATTGTTAGAATAGGCTTACTTTCTTTTAAATAGAAATCGCTCTACTTAAATATTTTAAATGGTAAATGGACTTGATTTTATATAGCGCTTTATCACCACACTGAAACAGTCTCAAAGCGCTTTACATATCAGCTCATTCACCCAATCACTCTCACATTCACACACCAGTGGGACAGGACTGCCATGCAAGGCGCTAGTCGACCACTGGGAGCAACTTAGGGTTCAGTGTCTTGCCCAAGGACACTTCGACACATAGTCAGGTACTGGGATCGAACCCCCAACCTCTCGCTCAGAAGACGACCCACTACCACCTGAGCCATGGTCGGATTTTAAAAACCATAAAAATTGGTTAAAAGTTGCACGTGAGAGTGGCCAAAAATGGACAGAAAAGTGGTAAAAAGAGGTTAAAAGTGTCAATAAAGGCTTGAAGTACTGAAATTGGAGGAGGGTAGCGTAATTTAAAAAGTAGGAACAATAAGTTTAAACTGGCAAATAATGGGGATGACAAATGGTGAATGTGGTGAAATCGGCAAAAATAAACATGAAATCTGGTGAAAAGAAGTTAAAAGTGACAATAATGGGTCAACATATGTGATATGAGGTGGAAAAGTTGAGTAGAAAATGTGCATAAAAATTATTGAAATTTGAAGTAGAAGTGTCAGAAATGGGAGTAATGTAGCAAAAATGCATTAAAAAAAGCAAAAATATAGCAAGAAAAAGTGATGAAAATAGGTTAAAATATATAGAGTTTGGTGTAGTTGAAGAAAAATGGTAAAAATAAGCAAAAATGGGCTCAAATTGTTCAAAAAAAAATTCTTCGTTTCTTGAAGGCATTTGGCAACCCTCCATCAGTGTCTCGTCACCCCAAATGGGGTCCTGACCCCAAGGTTGAGAACCCCTGGGCTAATGTGTAACAACTTTATCAAACAAATTCCCATCCATGGACAGTATTTACACACTTTTTTCACAATGAGTTTCTAAAACTTTTTATAAATTTCCATTCCTGTATGCAGCACTAACACTTATAATATATTTTAAACACTACAATAAAATAGGCCATATTTCCTAAACTTTTCCAAAAACAGTTCAATTATTCCATGACTTTTCAAAACTGGAAAATCGTTTTTTTTCAAATTCATTAACTTTTCCGGGAAATTTCATGACCGTGGGGGAGGGACCCTGCTTCTAAAGCACAGAAATATGAAATTAATAACAAAAGTTAACTTGACTAAACATATTCCATAGGCATAATTTCAGGATGTTTAAAAGCCAGTAATGACGTCTGATTAGGGAAATGGTTTAACAATGGAAAACAAATGTTTTAAAAGTGAGACTTTTCCTGCTTCTCTCAGTCCCGTCTTGAAAAGAACAGAAAACATCAGCCAATGCAAATGAAGGACCAACTACATTTAGCTCAGCTTAGTTTTTATCATCATCGAGAAGCAGAGACGAGTCACATATTTAACTAATTATCACAGAAACCAGTGAATATGGTATATTTACACCGGTTAGTTTCAGTGTGTGTGTGTGTGTGTGTGTGTGTGACCTTACCGTAGGCCTGGGCGATAAAACGATAACCATATATATCGCGATAAAGATGTCATCAATATCAATAGAAAATATGTGCGGTGATAGAACGTCCAATCATTTCCCTGAACTCCGTTAGGAAAAACCCAGAAACAACCCCAACCCAGCACCGCAAGGCATTCTGGGGGATGTAGGCAGAAGATCGGAGCTCGAGCCACTTTAAAGTAGTCGTGTACATTAGTAGTTTAAATAAAATATTTAATAAACATTAAACTAACGTCACTATTCATCCATCCCAACTTGTGAAACGCATTATTTTTTAACTATATTTCATGTGTTCACAGAAACAGCTGGCTACCATTACACAGTAATGAACTACTGTGATTATTACACCAGAATATTTTATTTGTACTGCTCTCAGTAATTAATGATTAAATAATCAAGTCTGATCTGGTTTAATTATAGGAAATCAGAGAACCATAACTTTATGTAACATATTATTAGTTGTAAAATAGATTCAACAGCAGTGGTTTATATTAAATCATGTGCTTTTTTTATTATTAGGGCCCGGGTACAACTATTGTATTGCACCTCATTTTTATTATTATTATTCTTAATATTTTATTTAGGCCAAATGATCACATTTTTGAGGGCCTGAACACGTTCAAAAACTCATAAAAATTGTAACATATTAGGACTGGTGAAAAATTTGATCATTTGGGGAAATTTATCATTTTTTTGGCTCCTAGCTGAGATTGATGACATCATCACCGTAGACACCCTAATGTTCGTTCATCGCTTTAATTATTATTATTGTTAGAAAATAATTTCATTATGAATGAGGAAATAAACCAGAGATGTTAGTTCGACCTCAGGTGTTCACTGATTATTTATCAAATGTGTTGCACATTTTCTATGATTTAGCATTTATTTAATGCCTATATTTGTATATTTAACAGTTGTTTTTTTCCCCATAGATAAGACTTTTTTTTAGTATGTTAAAGATTATCTTTAAAATAAAAGTATTTATATTTCTTTCAAACCTTATTTTTGAATAGGTAAAAATCAAGAAAACAATATTTATCAATATGGACTGATATAAAACACTGATATCGTGATACATTTTTCATTGCCCAGCCCTACCTTACCGCATCTGTTAGTTAGTGTGTGTGTGTGTGTGTGTGTGTAATCTTACCGCGTCTGGCGTGACTCCGTCCTTGATGAAGCGTGAGAACTGTTTCTTGTAGGCGTCCTCGTCCTCCTCCATCAGGTAGGACATGTAGTCGGCCACGTTCATTCCCATGATGTGCCTCCGATGCATGTCAGCGTTAAACTCTTTGCTCTCCGGGTCGTAGCCGGGGAAACGTTTGAGGCTGCAGGGGGTAAAAAAGGAAACAAACCGTCTCTTCTGAGTAATAAAATAAAATAAAACCCGTTATTATGAGCGACAAATAAAGTAACTACTGTATGTGTAAATGTAAAACAGGCTAAAGCAACAGATCAAACTGAGAACTTGTTCAGGCCAATAATGATCATGGAAATTGACATGAAATCAAAGAACTCACTTCCTGAAACAGAAACTGCAATATTTATTCATTTATTAAATTATAATTTTTTATTTAATTTTTGAAACTAAATCAAGAGTAAATTGCAGTCGGACACTGTATATAGCCTTTTTTGCACGTTTTAGGAAAATATCACACATTTAAAGGCAATTTGTCTTCATAAACAGGTGAGAGAAACGACAATTCATGTGTAAAAGCGCGCACGCACTCACCCTTTTGTTTTATATGTATATATTAACTGTATAGCTCATCTGCTTCCATCCTGTACTTTGTTTTTGTTGTTTTTCCATTGATTTGTGTTTTTATTTGTATTGTTCAGCATGTAATTAAAAAAATTTAAATTGTTGCGTAAAATCTGAAATAAAAATAATTAATTTTGGATCAATGTGTTTTGTTAAATTAAACTATACTTTATTTTATCCCACAGTGGGGAAAGTCACACATTACAGCAGGAAAAAAAAACAAATACAGAAAGGAAAAAATATGGGGGAAAAAATTATATATATATATATATATATCTTTTTTAAATTGATATTTGTCAAGATAACAGTACAGAACAAAAATATATATAAATAAGCAGTAAAGTGGGGTTTTACAATGACTGTTTATTTACTAAATATGAGAAAAAACATTTCTAATTTTTGTTATTTCCTTTTTATAACAATTTTAACCCCTTAAGCTACTGTTTGTGGTTTATTTATTTGTATAATATTGTTTAGGATTCTAGGGATAGAATATATTTGAAAATACGCCAATAAATGGAATCAAAATTAGCTCTTTTTTTTTTTTTTTTTTTTTTTTTACAAATTTAAGTTGTGGGAAACACTGACTATTGTAGTATTCAGTAGGTCTATAGTAAGTAATTAATCTGATTAGGTAAAAACAATTAAATGTGTGAACTGTGGAAATTCAAAAATCATTTTAAGGAAAATCAGACCACTGCACTAAATACTGTTTAATTCCACTTATTTACTAAATTAGATTCTTTAAAATGTGTATTATCACTCGTTCAATCCATCATTATGTTCTATAGTTTTTTAAAGGGGGGAGGGGCAAAACAGTTTGAGAAACACTGGTTTAGACAATAATCAATGGTTTTTTTCATTTCTTCTGTGGGCCGAATTAGATGGTCTAAAAGGCTCGATTTGGCCCCCAGGCCTCGAGTTTGACATGTGCTCTATGTGTAAAAAAAAAAAAAAAAAAACTAAAACTGGTTCTGTTTGACTCACTTCTCTCAGCCCCGTCTTGAAAAGGACAGAAAACATCAGCTAATGCAAATGAAGGACCAACTACATTTTGCTCAGCTTAGTTTTTATCATCATCGAGAAGCAGAGAGGAACCAGTAGCTGCGTTAGCATTAGCTGTGTTAGCATTAGCATACTGCTATCGTACTGACCTGTGAGGGATGGACAGTCCTCCGTCCACCGCCCCCTTCAGAGCTCCAAACACTTTGTTTCCGGTGGTGGTTCTGGCCAAACCAGCGTCCAGGTAGCAGGCGAAGGCACCGGGCTGTCCGTCCACGCTCTCTACGTTAAACTCATCACCCGTCACCTCCACTTGGCCCTCGTACACCTGGTCCATGCCGAACTTCTGCAGAAGCTGGAATTTGAAAGAAAAACAACCTGTGTTATTTACAATGATCTAAATAAATATAATAAGTAGTAAATACGGGTGGGAAGATTCATTTTTAGCAATGATTCGATTCACGATTTGTTGCTGACGATTCAATGAGAGAACGATGGTGAATTTACAACGATTCAATCCCTGAATAGATTCAGTAACTTTTTATCCAAAGTAATAATTCAACCAGTGCGAGTGAAATAAGTCCCTGAATACTGTACAATACCAGTGAGGCATTGTACAGTAAAATAATAACCCAAAAGGAGAGAAAAATATACAAAAAACAACAAAAATAGACAAAATTATTCAAAAAACCTATATAATTAGAGAAAAATACACTAAACAACCACCAATATATACAAAAACATAAAAACATAAAAAATGACAACAAAAACACACAAAATGAGTGAAAAATTCTTCCAAAAACATACATAATTGGAGAAAAATAAACTAAAAAACAACCAAAATATACAAAAACAACAGAAAAGAAATTCAAAATGACAACAAAAACACAAACTGAGTGAAAAATAGACAAAATAACTCCACAAACATTCATCGATCTAATGGATGAGTCGTAATGAATGCGTACCCGGCGAGCTAACAGCAGCCCAGTGCAGTATGCTGCAGCGTAGTTGGTGAGGCCCACAGTGATGCCATATTTGGACAGCTCGTGTGAGTAAGCAGCACAAACGATGTGGTCTCCTTCAATCTTAGCGTAGGCGATCTGAAAAACACAACAAAGTTAGAACGAGTCCTGCTGTACGACACGTAGTCACATGACTTGTGTTGCGTTGGATCCTCTGACCTGGCAGCAGATGTCCCTGTTAGAGAACCTGACGATCATGCGGTACTTTGGGGTGTTGTACTTGTTCTTGTCCTGAACAACCAGACGTTTGCGTGCAAAGAAGTCAGTTTTCCCCTCTGCCAAAAACAAGGAAAACATGTTAGACCTAAAAACTATGGCCATTTGACATTTTTTTAAAAGAACTATTATTTAAAATAATAACTGTGTGGCCACCAAAGAATACGCACAAAATGACATAAAAGATTACTACAAAAATACAAAACAAATCAACTGAAAAAAATATACAAAATCTCTAAATAAAAAAAAAAAGTACGCGCAGGACACTAAATCATAACAAAAAACGCAAGATGACAGAAATAAACATAAAATGACACAAATACACTCCGAAAACACACACAAATAAGACTAATAACAAAAAATGTTCAAAGAGACTCCATTAAAAAAACACACAAGTTGACTATATTACACAAAAATAACAACACACACAATAAAAAAAAAAAAAACACACAGAAACAAGAAACTATCCAACTAATAACAGAAAAACATAACAAAAATGTCCAAAATTATTCCAAAAAACACAAGTTGACTATATTAAAAAAAACAAGAAAGCTAATGACGGGCCAAAAAAGACGGAAAAATGCATAATTTGAATATATTACACAAAAAACCTACACAAAATGAAATAAAAATATACAATATAGCTCCACAAATACACAAAATGACTGTTTAAACTTTTTTTTTTTAAAACAGGCTATTTATTAAAAAACACTTTTTTTTTACCACTAGAGGGCAGTGATGTGTTACTTTTCCTCAGGCGAAAATTGTTATTAGTTGTAAACAGTTTATTAAGTGTAATGTAAACCCATTACTTGAGTATTTTAAAGTATAATTACTGTCTTAACCTCGTATTTGTGCAAAATACACTGGTGTCGTGTGTTACTTTAGAATAACAACTACATTTAGCATCTCTTTTTAGCATTAGCAGCTGGTCAGACATGGAAACATGGATTTAAATCAGACTATACATAAAGAAATAAATACGTTAAATAAATATAACAAATCTATAAAATAAACGTGTGTATCATTGTGTGGATGTTTACCTCTCCTCCGTCTGAATTTCACTTCATATCTCTTGAAGTAGGCCTTGCTTTTCACCACTTTGACAAAACCCTGAGAAACAAAGAGCAACAATCATGTTTAATGAAAACCAACAGTGCGAACACCTTGTCTGTCTGTGATTAAAACGTCTGTGAGGAAACTGTGTCTGTGTTTTTTTAAAGTTTAAATAGTGTTTGTTTAGTTCCTGGTGAAATGAGCGCCACGCTGGAAGAATCCACACCGATAAACATCGACCTCCATCCGAGGCTTTAACTAGAGGACAACACTCCATCCTCTCACACACAACACAATACACTAAAAACCATCTGTGATGTGTGTTTATTAGTGCAATTACTCACCATTTTGGAGATTAAATCTTAATATTTCTACAGGAATTCAGGGAAGCTCCCCAGGACAGGAACTGTGACGGTGTCTTTGCTGGTTTCCTCTCACAGGCTGAAAGCAGCGCCATCTACCGGCAGGGAGGAGAATAACAGCTTGGTTTTAGGCAAAGATTAAACATGTAAAAATACATAAATATCAATGAATAAAAACAAATAAAATAACAAAAATGGAAATAAAACGACTGCCATAAAAAACAAAATTAACTGTAACTACAACAATAACACATAAAAAGAGAAAAAATATACAAAATGCCCCCAAGAACATAAAAAAATAACAGAAAATATACAAAATGACAATAAAAACCACATGAAATAAAAGAAAAAAATGCTACAAATAATACACAAAGAATATGTTCAAACAACGACAACAATTACAGAAAAATACACCGAAAGACTACCAAAATGAACAATGAAAACAAGAAATATACAAAATGACAACCAAGACACATAAAATGTGAGATAGAATATGAAAATATTTACTAAAAACGAACAAAACACCGGAAAAATACACAAAACGAAAACCATAAAAAAAACTAAAATGAACTGTAGTGACAACAATAACACATAAAAGGAGAGAAAAATATACAAAATGCCCCCAAGAACATAAAAAAATAACAGAAAATAATATACAAAATGACAATAAAAACCACATAAAATAAGAGAGAAAAAAAACACAAAAGATGACAATCAAAATAAGAAGATAACGAAACAATATTCTAAATAGTAACCAAAATAAAATAAACAAACAAATACTCCAAAAAATACCATAGGAAATGACAGAAAACACACAGAATGACTACCCTATTAAAATATCAGAAAAATATACAAATGAGCCCCCCTCAAAAAAAATAAATAAAAATGCTTCCAAAAAGCATACAAAATTTGAGGAAAAATACGCAAAATGACTATTAAAATAGACGAAAAATAACGGCAACGATAACAAATATATATAAAATGAGAAAAATTTCAAAATGTCTAAAAAATAACACAAAGTTTACATGAAAAGTCATAAAATTATAGAGAACAGTAAAATATGTTCAAACAATGACAAAAATATCTGAAAGATTTACAAAATAATAACAATAATACTCAAAACGCCTCCATAAATGACAGAAAAATATACAAAAAGACTACCAAAATGAAGAATAAAAACAAGAAATATACAAAATGACAACCAAAACACGCGAAATGAGAGATAAATGGTAAAAACGAACAAAATAACAGAAAAATACACAAAACGACTACCATAAAAAACCTAAAACAACCGTAACGACAACAATAACACATAAAAGGAGAGAAAAATATACAAAAGGCCCCCCAAGGACATTCAAAATTTCAGAAAAATACACAAATAGTGTACAAAAATACCAAATATACAAACGACAACAAAAATAGACATACTGTACATAGTAAGAGAAAAATAAATTAAACAACTACAGAAATTACTGAAAAAAACTACAAAATAACAACAAAAACATACAAAATTAGAGAAAAATAGACAAAACAACTATCTAAATAAACTAAAATTCCAGTAATGAAAACAACGACAACACAAAATGTGAGAAACATCTACAAAATGCCTCCAAGAACATTCAAAATTACAGAAAAATACACAAAATGACTGCCAAATGACGTAAATAACAGAAAAATGTACAAACGACAACAAAAGCACTCAAAACCCCTTTGTTGTTTCCTGTGTTAACGCTCTGATTGGTTATTATTGTAAATGCTAACATGAAAGTTGATCATGTGACTCTCAGATCAGAAACAATCACTTTTTTTGTGACTGAATACATTATTTTCAGGTTATGTGAAACTGCTGAGTGAGTTATCTGCATCATCATCGTAGCCTTTCTCAGTTGTGAAATCCTTTCTGCAGAAACCAAGTAGTTTGACTGTGACTTATTATTCTTATCAGACGCTGAGAACATCTGCACAGACACTGACATCTATCAGCTCTGAGCAGAAAAGCAGAAGACGCTGCTTCCCTTTTCTTCTTCTATGTGTTGATGGATTGATATCAAAGCTCACACTTAGTTATCTTTGTGTTAAAGCAGTTTGGATCAAACCCATTACAATGTTTTTAGTGAGAGAAGAAACACTAAGCAATTCTCTGTTTGCGTGGTTATTTATAATTTTAAAAAGATTTTAAAAAATTAAACTAAAAATGACTCCAGAAATCCAGAAAATAAAAAGAAAAATCCAGAAAATGACAAAAAAATTAACAAGATGACTCTAAAAACACTCAAAATGACTAAAAACACAGAAGTGACAACAAAATCACAATCAACAATAGCAGAAAGAAATAAAAAATGATTCAAAAATTGTAAAAAAAAAATGACAACAAAATAAACAAATGAATGATTCCAGACATAGAAAATGAAAACTAAAATCTACAAAATGACCCCAAAACACACAAAATGACATTAAAAACACACAAAATGACATTAAAAACACACTAAATGACTCTAAAAATCCACAAAACAGAAAAAGATACAAAAAACAGAAAAAGATACAAAAAAACAGAAAAAGATACAAAATGACTCCAAAAATAAAATAAAAAATCTCAACAAAATGCAGAAAATAACAAAAACTATTGTTACACAAAATGACTCCAGACAAAAATGCACAGAATTACAATAAAAACACACAAAATGACTAAAAATACACAAAATGATGACAAAGCATGCTGAACAATAACAGAGAGATACAAAACGATTCGAAAAATAAAATAAAAATCACAATAAAAAGCACAGAATAACAAAAACTACACAAAATGACAAACAATTAACAAAATGATTCTAAAACACAAAATTACTAAAAATATACAATATGACAACAAAACAGAAAAAGATACAAAATGATTCCAAAAATAAATAAAATCACAACAAAATGCAGAAAATAACAAAAACTACACAAAATGAAGACATACAATGACAACAAAAGTACACAAAAAGGCAAAAAACAAACACAGAATTAAAATAAAAACACATGAAATGACTAAAAATACACCAAATGACAACAAAACATGGCAAACAACAGCAGAAAAATATACAAAACCACTCAAAATGTTTTTAAAATGACAACAAAATTTTAAAAAATAACAAAAACTACACAAAATTATTCGACATACTAAACAAAAACAAAAATCCACAAAATGACCCCAAAACACACAAGATGACTCTAAAACCCCCACAGTATCACATTACAAACACGTAAAATGACTCAAAACACACAAAATGACGACAAAACATGGTGAACAACACCAGAAAGAGATAGAAAATGACTGTAAAAATAAAATAATAACCACAATAAAATGCACAAAATGACAAAAACACACAAAATGACTAAAAATGACACTTATTAACTTCAGTCAAATAGAGTGAGAACAAAAACACATCAAACTATAACAAAAAAAACACAAAAACCAGTATTTTTTCCTGTAATAATGTTCTGATTGGTCATTGTTCTAGTTCTCTTTTTTTGTAGTTGTTTTTTTTACACGTTGGCATGATTGTGTGTGTGTGTGTGTGTGTGTGTGTGTGTGTGTGTGTGTGTGTGTGTGTGTGTGTGTGTGTGTGTGTGCGTGTGTGTGTGTGTGTGTGTGTGTGTGTGTGTGTGCTTGTTGTTTTGTAATGTTTCCATGCAGATAGATATCACACGTTGCTTCCCCATCACTGAGATCTTTGCGACGTTGAGCGAAAGCAGCGGTTTGACACCTCTGTGTGTGTGTGTGTGTGTGTGTGTGTGTGTGTGTGTGTGTGTGTGTAGTAGTAGTGCTGAGTGTAAATGAAGCAGAGGTGAGATGTTGTGTATGGATGAGATGAAAGGACGAATGGATGAATGATCTGAGAGAATCATTTAAAGAACTGTAAAAAGCATCTTCCATGTCTCCATCAAAGATGAGCTGGTGCTAATTGTGTCTGCAGAGCTTGATAAACACATATGTGGAGTTTTATCTGCAGCACCAGGAGGAAAAAAAGAAAACATTGAAATAAACACATTTACAGGTGTTCAAAGTGTGCTGAAAAAGCACATTACACATTAAATAATGTGTCTATTTGGTGTTTTTAGGCTTTATCTCATATCACGCCTGTCTTGTACTCAATATAGTTGAACTTTTATCACATCGGGGCCACAAAAAGTGTGATTGTCTGATCTGAGGGCCACATTAACAACATTCATGTCAGCGTTTAGAATAATGTGTAATCTGAGCATTAACACAGGAACAATTTAAGGTGTTTGTGTAATTTTGTTGTCGTTTTTTTGTAGTATTGTACATTTTTGTGTAATTTCCTTTCCATAATTATGCTACTCAGTAAGTTTTGGGAGTCATTTTGTGTATTTTTAAAAAATATTTGTATGTCTTTTAGTCATTTCCTGTATTTTCATGTAATTATCTCTGCCAAAAGCGAACTTGTGATGATGTAATGGGTTCTCTCAGAGTTGACATCTCAGTGTTGACAGGTAGTCATGGTAACACAACTCAAAGTTGACAGGTAGTCATGATAATCCTGAGTTTACATGTTACCGTGACCAATGCTGAGCCTGAGCTGCTTAGCGGAGGTCTGCGATCTCCGAGTGCTTTTCTTGTTTTGTCTTTTAGAGTCATTTCCTGTATTTTCATGTAATGTTGTATGTTTTGGAGTTATTTTGTGTATTTTTGTGTAATTTCCTGTAATTATGTAACTTTGTATGTTTTGGGAGAATTTTTTGTATATTTTTGTGATTTTTTTATGTTTTTGGAGTTATTTTGTATGTTTTGGCATTATTTTGTGTATTTTTATGTAATTTTGTATGTTGTTGGACTTATTGTGTGTATCTCTATTTAATCTGTATGTTTTTGAAGTAAATCTGTGTATTTCGTTTGTAATTTTATGTTTTTAAAGTCCTTTCCTGTTTTTTTTTTTTTTTTTTTTGTTGTTGTTTTGTATATTTTCTCCAAGTCATTTCCTGAATTTTAATGTAATTTTTTATGTCTTTTAGAGTCATTTTCTGTATTTTCATGTAATATTTAGGATTTTTGGAGTTGTTTTCTGTATTTTTTTGGTAATTTTGCATGTTTATGAAGTAATTTTTGTGCATTTCATTTATCTTTTTCTATATTGTTAAAGTAATTTGTGTGTTTTTGGGAGCATTTTTGTGCATTTGTGCAGTTTTTTGTGCATTTGTGCAGTTTTTTGTGTATTTTTAGGTCACTTTGTAAGCTTCATTTGGGGGCCACAGGCCTGTATGTGGCCCCCTGGCCTCCAGTTGCCCCTTCCTGAATTTATTTTCATGTGCAAACGGCAAAGTAACAAAGTGTAACGAAAAAAGGTTGAATTTGTCAGAGAAATCAGACGATCCAAATCACTTCTATGAGAGCAAATGGAGCTGTGCTCACAGTGTGTGTGTCAGCAAACGCTAGAGATGGTGCAGAGATGGAGTGTTTATGTGTGTGTGTGTGTGTGTGTGTGTGTGTGTGTGTGTGTGTGTGTGTGTGTGTGTGTGTGTGTGTGTGTGTGTGTGTGTGTGTTTAGAGAAACTTCTTTATATTTTTCCGTTTTTTGTAGTCTTCCTTTCTGTGTGTTATTCTGAAATGTTGTTGTTTTGTGTACTCATTTTGTGTATTATTGCTGTCAATTTGTGTTTGGTTTTTTTTTTTTGAGTAATTTTTTGTATTTTTGTTGTCGTTTTGTATGTTTTTGCGTAATATTGTTGTCCTTTTCTGTACTTTTCGTCCTTTTGTTTGCTTTTTATTTATTCATTTTGTGTATTTCTGTTGTGGTTTTTGTAGATTTCTGTGTATTTGTCTGATCGTCGATGCATTTTTGTTGTAATTCTGTGCATTATTGTTGTCCTTTTGCGTACTGTTTTGTACGGTGGCTGAGAACACTTTTACAAATGCAACAACAAACTTACAATTTTGAAAACAAATATACATAATTATCTAAAAAAAAATTTAGATAATTAGTAGAAATAGTATTTTTCTTGTTATTTTGTGTATATTCTGTTATTTCTGAGTCATTTTGTGTATTTGTTTTTGTCATTTTGTATATTTTTGGAGTCATTTTGGGTCTTACTATTTGCTTATTTCAATCATTAATACAAAGCAAAAATGTCCAAAGTTCATGTGTCTGCGCAAAGCAAAGATTTCCCAGAATGCCTATGGTGTGCTGTGGTCCAACGGCTCGCGTCCCTGTTGGGTCACCTGTGGCATCTTCATAAAAACCACTTCATGCTATCTCATCCCCTCACAGGTTCCTTTGGCTCCGCAGCTCAAACCGCAGCTTTAATACCAACTCCCTCCGTCTCTTTTTAACTTCTCACTCAATCAGATCTCAGCGAGCTCGGACCATCCCGCCTGCAGCCTGCAGATAGGAACCCAACCCTAACACAGTGACTGATTTACTAGACTTACTGCCCTCCTGCTGCTGCTGCTGCTGCTGTCAGTGTTTACTTTACTGTAAAGTGTAAATATTCCTGTAAAACTGAGGTGGGCAACTTCTATCACAAAAAAATGTGTTTTTGTAAAAAAAACCACATTATCAACATTCATGACAGCATTTAGAATAATCACCTAATCTGAGCAGGAAACAACAAAGGGGTTTTGTGCGCTTTTGTTGTCACATTGTATTTATTTTTTTCTGTTATTTTTGTTAATTTTGGTTATCATTTTGTGAATTTTCCTGTAATTTTGAATGTTCTTGGAGGAATTTTGTAAATTGTCTCTAATTTTGTGTGTTTTTGCTGTCATATTGTATTTTTTTTCTCTTACTTTTGTTTATTTTGGTAGTCATTTTGTGTATTTTTTTCTAATTTCGTATGTTTTTTGGAGTCATTTTTTTATTTATATTTTTCTCTCATTTCTTGTGTTTTTGTTGTCATTTTGGTTTTCTGTTATTTTTTGTGTTTTTATTGTCATTTTGTGTATTTTTCCTGTAAATTATATGTTTTTTGAAGTCATATTGTGTATTTATGTTGTTATTTTGCATTTTTTAGGAGTAAATTTTGAGTATTTCTGTTGTCATTTTGCATGTTTGTTAATACTGTCATTTTGCAGTCATTTTTTAAGTTTTTTTTGTCTTTTTGCTTTCTTTTGTTGTCATTTTCTGTAATTTTGTATATGTTTTGAGTCATTTTGTCATTTTAAGGTAGCTGGAGTCATTTTATGTATTACTGATGTCAGTCTGTTCATTTTTGTAGTAGTTTTGTGTGTTTTTGTAGTATTTTCTGTTTTTATTGTTTTTTTACTGTATTTTTCTGTTGTAATTATTTATTTTTCTAATGTATTCTTGCTTTTGTTTTGTGTATTTTTCTGTCATTTTGTGTATGTTTGTTGTTGTCTTGCTTATTCTAATTGCATTTTGTGCATTTATGTCGTCCTTTTGTGTATTTTTCCTGTTTTTTGGAGTCATATTGTGCATTTGTGTTGTCGTTTTGCATGTTTGTTAGTACTATCGTGTTGCAGAGTCATTTTTGTGTTTTTATTGTTGTTTGCATACTTTTCTTGTCATTTTCCCGTGTCTGCTGTAAAGTGTGAAGTGTAAAGGCAACATAGATGGTCAGAGTCGCTCTGTAAACACTCATCCATCACTTCAATCAGCAGCTCCACTCGTTCGCAGCCGTTTCTGGTTGTAAATTTACCCTCGTGATACAAGAAGTTCAGCGTGGACAATAGTGAAGAAAGCTGCCCCACGTTTCCTGGTTATTGTGTGTGTGTGTGTGTGTGTGTGTGTGAGAGAGAGGGTGACACAAGCATTTCTGAGGCCAGAGGTCAACAACAGCTCACAGATCATTTGGATTTTATACTTCTCTGTTATAAAACAACAGCAGAAATACACAAAATGACTCCAAAAAACATAAAAAATTATATAAAAATACACAAAATGACTCAGAAGTAACAGAAAACAGTTAGAAAAATACACACAAATCTACAAAATGACAGCAGAAATACACACGATGTCTCCAAAAACACAAATCAACAATTAATATACACAGAATAACTAAAAATAACATTTGAAAAATGTACAAAAAGCACATAGAATTACAGAAAAACAGACGAAAGGATTATAAAATACACAAACATAACAGAAGAAAAGACAAAATGAGAGCAAACGCACAAAAATCATTCCATTAACAAAAAAAAATACACAAAATGACTCAACACATGAAACAACATTACAGAGAAATACACAAAAATCAACAAAATGACTCCAGAAACACAAAAACTATTCGTTGTTTCCTGCTCAGATTGTTCTTTATCCTTAATGCTGACATGAATGTTGATCATGTGACCCTCAGATCAGATACAGTCACATGTTTTGTGTGTCGTACTGTGATTAAAGTTGTGTATTCTCTGGTTTAGATAAAAACACCACAGTTACAAATGCTTTGCAATCATGACTTTTAGAACGTGTTTGGCTAAAAACATTTAACACCTAAAGTTTAATTACCAAAGGGTCAACAGGAGTCAGTTGACACAGTTTATCTGATAAAAAAAGGCCATCAGCGCAGAGCGTCTGTGACTGTGATAGAAAAGCTGCTACTGCTGTGAAAAGTAACACAGAAACAGTGGAAGGAGCTCCCCCGTCTTCTACTCTGATCATCCACCTTCCATTTCAATCACAAACGTTCTGTGAGCACGAGGAGCCGCAGAATCAAGGCCTGTGGGGGAACGAGGCGCAGACGGAGAGCAGGGGAAGGAGCTGTGGCAGCACTGATAGCGACTTTCAAACTTTGGTTTCCTGCTCCCACTTCTTTTCTGAACGCTGTCAGCTTAGAGAAGATCCCTGATATTTATTCTATATCTTATACAAAGAGTTTGACATATACATACTTCCACTAAATTATGAACTCATTCATTCATTCATTCATTCATTCATTCATTCATTCATTTATTCATTCATTTATTCATTCATTCATTCATTCATTCATTTATTTATTTAATTATTTAATTATTTAATTATTTAATTATTTATTCATTCATTCATTCATTCATTCATTCATTCATTCATTCATTCATTCATTCATTCATTTATTTATTTAATTAATTATTTAATTATTCATTCATTCATTCATTCATTTATTCATTTATTTATTTATTTATTTATTTATTTATTTATTTATTTATTTATTTATTTAATTAATTAATTAATTAATTAATTAATTAATTAATTAATTAATTAATTAATTAATTAATTATTTATTTATTTATTTATTTATTTATTCATTCATTCATTCATTCATTCATTCATTCATTCATTCATTCATTCATTCATTCATTCATTTATTTATTTATTTATTTATTTATTTATTTATTTATTTATTCATTCATTCATTCATTCATTCATTCATTCATTCATTCATTCATTTATTTATTTATTTATTTATTTATTTATTTATTTATTCATTCATTCATTCATTCATTCATTCATTCATTCATTCATTTATTTATTTATTTGTTTGTCATGTCATTACACAATCTTTTTTTTTCCATACATGAACAAAGAAGAACAGAAATAAGTTAAATCTTGTATTATTTGTTCCTAATAACAATTTTAACACAATAAATCAATTAGATTCTCCAACATTCCACCCCATCTCCTCACCAGCTCACAAAACATAACAAAAACAGCATCATTTATCTTACAGTTCCGCAGTTACATTCAGGTGTTTTCAGTTGTTTTTTTTCTCATAATCTCTCAGAATTTTGTCTCTGTGCATTTTTTTAAATGTGTAAAAAACACTTGTACAAAACTTAAATTCCACAGTTTAACTCCATAAACATTTCTGCTTCAACGATGTCCGTGCAAACATATTCCAGAAATGATATTTTCTTCTATGGCAAACGTCATGTCCAACAAAATTACTTTGAACATCATCTGGCAATTTTTTTTGGTTTAGTTTTCCATAAAATAATCAGAATTTTTAAGTCGACGAGATCCTTAAATTTCAGTAGTTTATTCTGTATAAATACATGATTGGTGTGTTCTCTACAACATTGAGTTGAATTTTTAACTTTATATAAAATGCCAATACTTTCTTTATACATAATCAATATGAGCGAGTCCAATTTACTTTTTTGTCTAAAACATTATATATTTTAACTCTATTAATTATGATTTTCACATTATCAATTTTACAATGATTACTGAAAATCGTATAGTTTGTTTTGTCCCAATTTAAAGACAACTTATTTTCATTAAACCAATTTCTCACGTATCATATATTAGGGAAAGATCATTGTATTCTAATTATATACAACATCCCATATGGGAAACTAAAGTCATTTTGTGTGTTTTTACAGTCAATTTGTGTATCTTTTTTGATGTTTTGTGTGTTATGAGTCATTTCTGTATTTTTATGCTGTCATTTTGTATGTTTTATGTATTTGTAGTTGTTATTTTGTGTGGTTTTGGTCAATTTGTGTATTTTTGTTGCTTTTTAGTGTGTTTTTTCTGTAATTTTGTTTAAAGACATTTTTGTGTATTTTAGTTGTCATTTAGTGTATTTTTTTTTTTTTGCGTATGTATAAACACAAAAAAGACAACAAAAACAAGGCAAGTATAAAATACACAAAATGACAAAAATAATACCCAAGAATGTCTCCAAAAACACAAAATGGGAGGAAAAATCAACAGACAGAACCCCAAAACACACAAAACTACATCAAAAACACAAAACTACAATAAAAATACACAAAATGACTACAGAAACACACGAAGCAACAACAAAAACACACAAAAAAAAGAGCATATACAAGGAGTCACAACGTTTGTGTTGTCATGAACCTTACTGTGTGTGCAAGATTAAGTCTGTGTGTGTGTGCGTGTGTGTGCGTGATCATTAAAATGAGAAGTATTGTATTTTTTTTTTATTTTTTACTTTACACAATTCAAACGTTCAGAGCTGAGATTTTGGATCAAATGTGACATTTTTAACATGAAATGTTAAAAAAATCTTGGATCAATTCTTACTGAACGAGTTGTGACGCTTGTGTAACAAATAAACTCCATTTATAAATAAATATTGTTGTACATTAGTAGATGTGTGTGAATGCAGAGCATGAATCTGTGTGTTGTCGAGTCTCTGCTATAAAGTGGCTGCAGTGTGTGTGTGTAGTGTGTGAGTGTGACACATGTGTGTGAGTGTGTAGCAGCTGCTTCAAACACACACTGTTCTCACAAATCCATTGATTCTCTGCCGCTTTGCTTTGGTCTGACCTTCAACACAAGGCCGAGCTTTGCTATGATTTCACACTTTAAGGCAGATTTCTCAACAAACCAAACGTCTGTCGGACCCTGAACGCATCTTCTATGAGCATCCCCCTGAATGCAGCTTTCTAATGATGTGAACCAATGGTGATGAAGTCAGTGCAGGTAAGCTGAAGCACAGTGAGTGTAAAGAGATACTCAGGCTCCCCTACCAACAGGCTGTTGTGCACAGCGGCCGTGCACGTCTCATTAACAGGATCACTTTACAGGCCTGCATTCAAACAAACGGCTCATTATCCATCACTGCTACTGCTGTCCAGGGCCTCAAACACTGGGGCACTCAAATTAGAGCATCACACCAACAACCTGTATCACAAAATGTGATTTTATCTCATCCAAGGGTCACATCATCAACATTTATGTCAGTGTTTATAGAATAAATGTCAATCTGAGCATTAATACTGGAAAGGACGAAGGGTTTGTGTGTTTTTAGTGTCATTTTTATTGTCATTTTGGCTCTTTTTTATTGTGGTTTAATGTGTTTTAGCCATTGTGTGTATTTTCATTATCATTTTGGGTATTTGTATTGTTGTTTTGTGTGTTTTTATTGTGATTTTGTGTATTTTAGTCATTTTGTATGTATTTATTGTCTGTTTTCATATTTATATTGTTGAATTGTGTGTGGTTTTTTTTGTCTTTTATCATATTTTTGTTGCCATATTGTGTTTCTGGAGTCATTTTTATATCATTTTTATTGTCATTGTTCCAGATATTTCTCTATTTTTGTAATTTTTTTGAGTGTTTTAGGAGTAATTTGAGTTTTTTTTCCCATTTTGTGTGTTTCTATTGTCATTTTGTGTGTTTGTGTTGTTTTTTGGAGTTATTTAATGGGTTTATGTTGTCGTTTTGGAAATGTTTTCTGTCAGTTTATGTATTTTTGTTGCCATATTGTGTTTTTGGAGACATTTGGTGTATATTTATTTATTTTTTTGTTTCTTTTCTGCAAGCTTTTGTGTTAGTCATTTTGTGCTTTTATTTTGGGGGCCGTACAAAATTACCAGTTGCCTATGGCTGCATTAATGATAATAATAATAATAATGATAATAATTTTATATAGCACTTTTCATAGACACACAAAGTGCTTTACATTGATGTGCATTCGATCATAAAAAAGTTGTGTTTACCTTTTCAATCTCAGTGAAAGAACAGTGTAAGAATAAGTTTATCATCTGTAACTGTATCTTTTACCCTAAATGTTTTACACACGTACAGTAAGAGGCAGTTCTTGGTCGAATTTTGTGTGGCTCCAACATAAACGTACAAAATGACAAAAATACACAAAATAACTCCCAAAACACACAGAACGACTACAAAACACACACAAATAACAGAATATCACACAAAACTATAACCGAAAGACAAAACTCAATAAGAATTATTTAAAATTACCTAAAATTCAGAAAAAAACACAAAAAAATAACAAAATGCACAAAATGAAAACAAAAACATCAGAAAAATTTACCAAAAAAAAACACAAAAAAAAAGACAAAAATGACCTAAAATACACAAAACTGACTCATAAAAAACATAAACTGACAGATAAAACACACAAAAAGATAAGAAAAATACACAAAAAACAACAAAAATACAGATTATGACTGCAGAAAACAGATCAAATCACAGAAAAATACACAAAACGACTACCAAAATAAACAAAAATAACAGAAAAACAAGCTAAAAAAAACAACAAAAACACATAAAATGAAAAAATACAAGGGAATTACTCCAAAATCAGCAACATCACAGAAATAATGCCAAAATCCTTTGTTTTTTCCTGTTTTAATGCTCAGATGAATCATTATCTAAACTTTGACATGAATGTCGATAACGTGTTCATTTGACTTTACTTTTGGATTTGAATGTGACTATAAATATTTAGTCCAAATCAATCAAATCCTGTACATATCTGAGTGATGTAAACCTGATGGTCTATGATTCTTTATTCTGTTGAAGTGTGTCCTATAGAAAAGTGATATCTCGCCTCCATTGAGACCCTTCTGGGGGGGGGGGGGGGGGGGGGGGGCAGAGGTCCTTCTCTTGGCCACCCGCCAAGCGACATCTGGTAAACGATACGGCCTTTCTGCGCATGCGTAATAGCCTGCCAAAAATCCCAACTCCGTCTCGCTTGACAGCCAACAGCGTCCCAATCCGTTCTCAGATGAAGTTGGAGCAGCGCGCGGAGCAAAGGACACCAGTTGGACAGTGTGAGGTTTGAGGACCAGACGCAGCACATCAGACAACATGCCTCGGTCCTTCTTAGTGAAGAGTAAAAGAGCCCACAGCTACCACCAGCCGCGCTACCTGCACGATGACTACACCAAGCTGGACACCATTCTGGCACGCGTTTATCCAGGTATGGCCCGTGCGTAATTACGCACAAGAATTGCGGTGATAATTACCTGATACTGATGGGATTGTTTGTTTCAATTTCAACAGAAGCCAATGAGCACCAGGACTGTGAGGAGGGTGCCGCTGACAGACCGTCCCCCGGGTCCAGGCTCAGGTCTCCGGGGTCGCTGTCCTCCAGCTCCCTGCTGAGCTGCGGAGGAAGTCTGTGCGATCGGTCCCCAGACTGTGATTTCTGGCGTCCTCCGTCTCCTTCCTCTTCCCCAGGTCTGTTGAAACGTGTTGTATTCGATAAAAACTAAAAAAAAAAAAAAAAAAACATTTTAAACAGCTGCTTAATGAAGCAACAAGTCTGTTTTAGTCGTTGGTTTTTGTTTATTATAACTGTAAAATTTGGCTAAAAAATTAATTGATTTAATAAAAAAACAAAGCTATTTTGGACGTTGGCGCACAACTGTAACCGTTTATGTCAGGGGTTTTTAAACCTTAGGGTCGTGATCCCATGTTGGTTCGACTGGAAATAAAATGAGGTCACCTAAAATGTCTACAGTTTTAGAATTACTGTTTAAAATTAAATTTTTTCGTTTTGAATGTATTTATTTTATTTTTATTTACCTATTTTGCACAATTTAAAAAAAAAACAAAAAAACAAATATAGATACACATGCAGTGCAGGAAAGAGGCAGAAAGCTCAAAAAGCTTAAGTGACTATTATTCTTTTTCACATGGAAACACCATAAACCATTTCAAAGAATTAAATTCTATACTTTCACTTTCTCAAATATAAGTTTAGTTAAAATGAAATGCAGTGTAAAAATATCTGCGCTGGTGCGTCTTGTCACTTTGTGCAGAATTAGAATTAGAATGTTTTTATTGTCATTATACACACGGTATTTGTATTTGAAACAGTTTATCAAACATGATTAAATGTGTGATAAAAATGGAGTCACGACAGCAACAACAGTAATAAAATAAAAATGTTGGGAACACTGGTTTATGTAAAGGAATGTGTGGTTTCTAATGCGCATTTTTCAACTTTTACGCGCAACAGTGACACTTCACGTCATGTCATAATAACGGACTGTTTTAACGTCTTAACGTCTCAAACACTAACGAAAAGCAACATTTCTCAGATTCAGAGACTTGCTCCACTCCAGCGGAGGACGGTCGCTTCCACATCCCGGTCTTTCCCTACTCCTGGTCGGCCTACAGCAGCTCAGAGCTGAGGCATCTGGTCCAGACTCATCTTCATCATCAGAACCAGCACCAGCAGCGGAGCCACGTGGAGCCCCAGCCCCGCTCAGCTCTCACCTTCTACGGGGCGCAGGATGGCGGCGGAGCGGAGGCGCTTTACGCACAGCGGGGCCTCGGCTCCGGATGTTACCAGGACTACTCTTCCTCATCCTCCTCTTCCTCCGAGCAGTGTGCGGACGTGAAACAGCAGCAGCCCCGCGTGACAGAGATAAAGACCGAGGAGGAGTTCATCCGCTCACATCTGGAGTCCAGCGGTTCCTACAAGTGCATTAAATGCTGCAAGGTGAAGCATCCACACTCAATATTTCACAATCCATAAAAAAATACCCATAGTTTATTATTATTATTATTATTATTATTATTATTATTATTATTATTATTATTATTATGTTTACTTTTCCAGAGGAACTATATATATATGTTTATATACACACATACTAGGGGTGTGCATTGCCATGAATCTGATGATACGATACGATTCACGATATGCATGTCCCGATACGATATATATACAATCACTTCGAAGAGCTGTTGATATCACAATATCAATCATTTGTAATATCAATAATTACAAATTTTACCATAACAAGTACAAAATGGTATGAAATACTATTTGCTTCTTTTTTTTTTTTTTTAAACTTGCGAGAACAAGTAAATGGTAACTCACTATAATTTAAGTACAAATGTAAAAAAAAAACAAGTGTTATGTTTATCAAACTGTCAAATTATATATTTTTAAAAAGATTACATTTTTCTTCAGATTCTGTTAAGTTTTTAAATTCTAAGAAAAGCAACCACATATATCTATAAAAGTGTATAATATGTTTTATGAAAATAAAGGTCAATCAACTTCCAGCTGAAATGCATTGAGGAGTGACGTAGTTTAACAAGGTCTGATGGTGCGTTCACTGACACCCAGTGACCGGGAGTTTATGTATGTTAGCGACATTAAAAGTTTTTTCCGCTAAAAAAACATGATTGAAAAAACCTATTTCGACATTTTTTGGATCGATACGTTAATTGCACAGTGATATATATTCCCTAATGGATTGTTTTTTCTCACACCTTTAATATTTACTAGTTCATAGCCCGATTTGCTGCAAGGAGAAAGGATTTTTTTTTTTATTATTAGAAATGTTATTTCAAGATTAAAATAAATAATTTTATGCATTTACATGTACGCAGGCTTAAAGTAAATACATTGTATTAAATAATTGGATGGCATTCATAAAGATACATATTGACCAATAATCAATACTAATACACAAAAAGTTAGTTTCAGTTTCATAAAAGTTTTTTAACAGATTTTTTTTTTTTTCCTGGGGGAGGGGGGGGGGGGGGGTGATGATGAGTCATCATTGCGCTTTAAAACATCTGGGTAGCTTATGTTTCATTTTAAGAGTGACTTCTATAATGTAATGTTATTTAACTTCCCTTTAGACCACGTGTCCAACTCAAGGCCCGGGGGCCAAATCTGGCCCTTTAATGCTCCAAATTTGGAAACTGTATTTTTCCACTGGGCTAAAATGAGTTTGACACCCCTGACTGCATGTTGAATATCGTAGTGCAGAGGTTCCCAACATTTCCGGGTCGTGACCCCTTTTAAATATCACAAATGTCCGGTGCCCCCAGATACATTTTTCTTCTTCTAGAATTAGTCTTTTATCATGTTTATTAAAGTGTGCTACAAATAAAGAGTAGCAAGGATTAGTGACGAGTGCACCACCTCAGATATTTTTATACAGCATTATATTTGAAATTGATTTATACTTGAAAACATTTAGATATAGGATACAGTTATTTGATCTATTGTGTTATTTGAAAAATAGTAATTTAGAAATTTTTAAAATATAATTTTTTGTTTTAAAAAAAAAAAAAAAAGGAAAAAAGTAAACTGAAAAAATATACAAAACTACAATCAATGTATACAGAACGGACTCCAAAAACACGAGAAAGAACAATAAAAATGCACAAAAACACAGAAAAGTACAACAAAATATACTGAAATGACTCCAAAAACCCAATTTTAACAATTACGAGACATTTCAGGCGACCCATTTTAATTCCAGGCAACCCCACATGGGGTCCCGACCCCAAGGTTGAAAAACACTGTCTTAGTGGATGTGTGATCTGATCTGTGTTCTGTCCTCCTGCAGGTGTTCTCTACTCCTCATGGTCTGGAGGTCCATGTGCGCCGCTCACACAGCGGTACGCGGCCATTCGAGTGCAGCATTTGTGGGAAAACCTTTGGACACGCGGTGAGCCTGGACCAGCACAGGGCTGTGCACTCTCAGGTATACGGGCCCCACACTCTCATCCTCAGGCCTTTCACGCACACTCTCAGGCCTTTTACACACACTGTCAGACCTTCAACACACACTATCAGACCTTCAACACACACTGTCAGACCTTCAACACACACTGTCAGACCTTTTACACACACTCGCAGGCCTTTTACGCACAATATCAGGCCTTTACGCACACTATCAGACCTTCAACACACACTCTCAGGCATTACGCACACTCTCAGGCCTTACACACACTCTCAGGCCTTACGCACACTCTCGGACCTTTTACACACACTCAGGCCTTACTCACACTCTGGCCTTTTACGCACACTATCAGGCCTTTAACGCACACTGTCAGACCTTACACACAATCTCAAGCCTTACGCACACTCGCAGGCCTTTTACGCACACTGTCAGACTTTACACACACACTCTCAGGCCTTACACACACTCTCAGGCCTTACGCACACTCGCAGGCCTTTTACGCACACTGTCAGACTTTACACACACACTCTCAGGCCTTTTACGCACACTGTCAGACTTTACACACACACTCTCAGGCCTTACGCACACTCTCGGACCTTTTACACACACTCAGGCCTTACTCACACTCTGGCCTTTTACGCACACTATCAGACCTTTAACGCACACTATCAGACCTTTTACGCACACTCTCAGACCTTACACACTCTCAGACCTTACACACTCTCAGGCCTTACACACACTCTTGGGCTTTTTCCACATACTCTCAAATCTTACGTACACTATCGGGCCTTTTATCTACACTCTTGGGTCTTTTACGCACACGGCTCCATAATTTACAGTGTGTGTGTGTGTGTTCCACAGGAGAGAAGCTTCAGCTGTAAGATCTGTGGGAAAAGCTTCAAACGCTCCTCCACTCTCTCCACACACCTGCTCATCCACTCCGACACGCGGCCCTACCCGTGCCAGTACTGTGGGAAGAGGTTCCATCAGAAGTCCGACATGAAGAAACACACGTTCATACACACAGGTGAGAGAGACTACAGAAGAGGATTAGGGACAATTTTGACGGAGAAAATAATTTTGGACAAATCAAGAATAAAGGCGAAATGTTGAGATTTAAGTTGAAATTTCAAGAAAGAAATGTAAACATGTCGAGATTAAAGTCGAAAAACGAGATTAAAGCCAAAATTAAAAAAAAATAAACTCAATAAAAGTCGAAGTTTTGCTAATAAAGTCAAATCTATGGAAAGTGACACTGGCGTATTCACCATATGACAACAAACTGCAGATTGTGGCCGTGTATCGATGAATGCGTTAAACTATACTTAGAAGTTGGGTTTAATAACAGATTATTTCTCTTTTAGCTCATAAACATGGCGTTGTCACGTCTTTAAGGACTTTGAAGAGATATTGCCAAAAACTGTGAAGTTTGGAAGAGGCGGAGCATCCAGTCCGTGTGGCTATTGAGGAGCAACGGAAACAGATTAGGGCCAGTTTGAATGGAGAGTGCAAGTTAAAGTATTTGAAAGAAGACGTTGGTCTCAAAAGTACGGAAATGGATTAGGGTCAATTTTGATGGAGAAAATAATTTTGGGCAAATCAAATCAAGAATAAACTTGACGTTTTGAGAACAAAGATGAAATTTCGAGAATAAAGTTGAAATATAATGTCGAGATTAAAGTCAAAATGTCAAGTAAAGTTGAAATAAAGCAGTTCTGTCTGAGATTATTGAGGAGCAGAAACAGATTAGGACCAGTTTGGACGGAGACTGTTGTCGCAGAGTGAATTGGCCCTCGTCAGCCTCCGTAGATTTGACTTTATTAGCAAACCTTCGACTTTTATCATGATATTGTATTTTGAGTTTATTTCTGAAATTTTGACTTTAATGTCGATGATATATTTCAACTTTATTCACGAAATTTCAGCTTCATTCTTGATTTGCCAAAACTGGTGCCAATCCTCTTCGGTAGAGTCTGTGAAACGAAACCCGCACCAATGAGCAGCTCTGAGCGTGCGTGTAAAGCTAACCATCACGGTATACGTGTCGTCCTACAGGAGAGAAGCCTCACAAGTGTCAGGTGTGCGGGAAAGCCTTCAGTCAGAGCTCCAACCTGATCACACACAGCAGGAAACACACGGGATTCAAACCGTTCGGATGTGACCTGTGTGGGAAAGGATTCCAGAGGAAGGTGGACCTGAGGAGGCACAAGGAGACGCAGCACGGACTCAAATAAACAAAGAGACTCATCACTTTACCTCTTTTTTTATAATGTAAATAAGTCTCTAATGACATTCATAATCTACAGTTTATGACAGATATACACAGTATTTTTCAGTGTTGTCAGAAAATCAGAAGCAAGTTGAGTATCTTTGAAGTTTAACTACAATTATTATGGAAGATTCTTCTGGTTTCTTTATCAATTGTGTTTTTACGTGTTATTAAGAAAAAAATGTGTTTATTTTCAAATCTGTAAAAGTGTAAAAGCTGTTTGAACAAAATAAGTATGTTTCTCTGTAAGTAAATATTATACACATATGTAGTACTTTGTTTTTCTTTCTCACACGCAGTAAAGACTGTGTCCAAAGCAGACATGATCAGCTATTTGTGTGGCCCCCGAAAATAAGAAAAATTACACAAAATGACAGAATAATATACCAAAGGACAAAAACTGCCAAAAAAAATTACACAAAATGACAACAGAAATATACAACAAAAAACACATATAAAATAACTAAAATAAATATGAAAAAACGACAACAAAAATATACAGAAATGACCAAAAACAACGAGATAAATATACAAAAAAATAATAAAAATGCACAAAATGACTCCAAAGACACACAAACTCTGTTGTTTCCCGTGTCATGCTCTGATCAGTCATCATTCTAAAGGTTGGCATGAAAATTGATCATGTGACCCTCAGATCAATCACGTTTGTGGCCCTCGCTGTGATAACAGTTGCTAATCTTTGATCAGTAAAAACAGTTTCCACACATATTTACAGATTTATTACATTTGATTCTGTGAATTTCTCATTATTGGACTGAGGCAGACTTCTGTGCAGGATCAATAACACACAGTACTTCCTTCACTCTCAGTCAGATTGAAGTCCAGTGCACATTGGAGCACTTGGTGTCCCTTGATTTTAACGGTTGTGAAAAACGAGAAGCAGCGATCAATCACGTTGACGGCGACGACAGCTCAGACTTTCTATCTGCTGTGCAGCGCACGCCACCTGGTCATAACCAAATATTTTCAGAGCAACACATTGTTCGCATACCCATATAACAAATGACATTATGGCACCATAAACCGTGGTGCAAAGGAAGGAGACGTGCATGTTTTATGACGGCAGCACGGTAATAAGTGGCTCTGGCTCAGTAAAGCTGGGTGTGATTTATATCGTTTAGTAGTTGGTTAAACATCCACGGCTTCAAAACTTGTTTCTAGGATGTGATTTGCTCACATCTCACCACAGATTGTGTACACAGTGCTTCGCTATCCGCTCCCACATCCTAGAGCAGTTTGTGTTGTCACTCAGATCACTGTGTGCAGCAATAACCACACACAACACACCCACACACTTTTAAAACACACAAAATGCAGTGGTTTACAGACACGTGTCACATCAGTGTGTGTGTGATTCAAAGATCTGGACCAGGTGAAGCAGGTCCAGCTCCCGCAGGCCGAGCTCTTCCATTAACGTCTTTAAATATTGAACCGACGCAGACGCCGCCAAAGCTTCTCTCACCACCGGAGACACATCAGACAGCCTGGAAACAGAGGAAGAACGGTTTTATATTTAATAACTGTTACCATTCATTAGGATTTGTGTCAAACTCAAGGCCCGAGGGCCAAATCCAGCCTTTTAGGGCAGGGGTTCTCCACCTTGCGACAATTTGAGCCCATTTTTTACTTATTTTTAACCTTTTTCTGCATCTCCACCAAACTTGTCATTTTCAACCTATTTTTAATTACTTTTTTGCTCCTTTTAATGCATTTTGCTACATTACTCCATTTTCTACCACTTCACCATCACATTTCCGATTTCAAGACATTTTCAGCACTTATAAACCCTTTCTACCTCTTTCCCACCTAATGTCACGTATGTTGACGCATTATTGTCACTCTTTTTACCATATTTCATGCTGATTTTTGCCAATTTAACCACATGCACGATGCCTTTATTTGCCGGTAAAATGCTGTAATTGTTCCAATAATGTATATTCCAATTTCCCCCTTGGATAAATAAAGTACTTCTGATTCTGATTGACACTTTGAACCCTTTTCTTTTTTTTTTTTTTTTACCACTTTTTCTGTTTGCAACTTTTAACCAATTTCTGTGGTTTTTAAAATCCAATTTCACCTCCTTTTACACCATTTTCAGTCACTTTTAACGCATTCCCCATGGAGAAAATATGGTAAGAATAGACGTTCCTGGACAACGGTGGATATTCTTCAGATGAAGAAATAAATAAATGTGGTTATCACAGATTCATAGAACAATGGACCATCATTTTGCTGACTATATGGTCCTGTGTCCACATAACTACATTTGAAAATGTGTTATTTGTCAGTAAATGTTTTTTTGGGGGGGCAATGGGCACAGGGGGACTTCAAAGTGGCCAATCCCCCCCCCCCCCCCAAAAAAAGAGGTTGAGACCCACTGTTAAAATAGCCTGAGGCACTGAATTGATTTTCACTAAATAAAAAAACTTTCTGTTAGATTTATTGTTGAAATGTATCCTAAAGGAACACACGTACACTTACTTTATTAAAATGAAGACGAATAATAAGAACCGTAATGTAAAGAAGAAGTGTTCTACTCCTGTGTCATCTACCTGTCCTGTCAGCATTAGGGTGCACTGCTGGTTAATCTCCGCTTCACCCCCCGGGGTCTAGTGTTGCATCAGGGTGGTGGGGGTGGTGGTGGGGGTCATCCATTATTTAGCCGGCCCCGACAATAGAGGCCAGACGAGCTCCGCAGCTGCCGGGCAGCGGATAGATAAGACCGCACGGCAAATTATTCATGACGGAGAAACAGAGGCACGGAGTGGAACCAACGCAGGTAAACGAGAACAAATGAAATCATAGAACCAACGCTGAGCGCGCACGTGACCAGGAGAACACACAGCAGCGATTGTTCGAACAAAAGCAGATGTCCATCAGTGGAAGACATCACTGATGAACCTTGATTGTGTCGGTTTGCTTTATGAAATCCCTTTAAAGAGCACCTGTAGCAGATATGTGAAAAAATACGTTCACTTTGGGAAGAAAACATGAAAATATGTACATGGTTTGAGTATGATGAATCCATTTTTAATGGGATGCACACTGGCAAACCAATGGTTCCCACTCAAAATCAAGAAATCCAATATGGCCACCAGATGGCCAAAGAATTTAAACATTTGTTACGTTCATTTAAATAATAATCAGATATCTACATCAAAAGTTTGAGCTTTAATAACTGTACGTGTTGGCAAGTGATGCAAAATAAACATCAGATTAATGCTTATACATGCACCAGGATCACAATGGATATAATCTCCCTGAGAAATTCATGAAAACAGATATTTTAATTCATGTTTTGATGGAGATTTAAATCAAATTGTTCACCCTTTAATAAGCATCTCATTTCCATTAACGGTATCTGCTCTACGCGGCTCCGCAGACCTCGCTTTAGGACCCGATACGATTTTTTCTGAAGCGTTTCCATTGAGCACCAACCTGCCAGACTCCACAGATTGCACTTTTCTCCTGCCATTCTCACAAGATCGCCAACAAAAACCAATGGTGGCCAAAAGCTTCCTCTCTGTGCGTGAGTTGATGACTCTAAGTTGTTATGATTCTCTGAACCAATCAGTGTCTGCTTTGTGTCTACGTCACATTGTCAGACCAGGGCTGCTTTTTTTTGGGAACCTCAACAAAGGAGGTACTAAACAAGGCAGCACCAGGTACCACGGAGGAGGTACTTTTTCCCGAGCACAGCCATTTTTGTTATACACAGCTGTGGCTGCAGAGAAATCACAATTTGTGGTGGCCATCTCACTCTGGATGCAATTTACAGTATTTTAAGCTATTTCATTACATTTTGCTAACAGAACCAAAGTTATGGTGAGATTGAAATTGCCAATACGCATGGCGGCCATCTTGGATCTTGCTCTGAGCACAATTTACAATATTTAAAGATATATTATTGAATTTATTGACCTAGAAAACATATAATTGGCCACCAACATCATGTTTCTATGCCAAATAGAACCAAAATTATGACAAATTATCCAACTTGGTAATATGGATGGTGGCCATCTTGGAGGTTTTGATTTTGAGTGGGAACTAGTGGTTTGCCAGCGTGGATTCAGCATACTCCAAACAAAAAAAAAAGAAAACAAAAAACGTACAAATTGTCATGCTTTCTTCTAGAAGTGAATATCTTAGCCTAATATTACGACATATCTGACGGGCTAATGTTATTTAAACTCATTTTCAGAACATGCCACGCACTTTGGTCTCAAAAAATTCTGAAATTTTTACCAATTGTTCCTTAATTATTCAATAGTCACACTGTAAATTTTTTGTTTAATCAGATTAACATTTTTTGGCCAATTCAGTGAAGTGGGGAATTTGTCAATTTTCACACGTCCTTATTTTTCTTCCATGTTCATCTTCCAATATCTCAGGAACTACATCACATAGGAAACTGATATGTGGTACAGTTATATAGCTCCACCTACTCTCTCAGAATATATAAACAGATCTGCTATACATCATATGTGGTGGACATGCCAGCTACTCAAAAGAGTAAAAAAGTCAGTGTGTGTTTGGGTCTGGAACATGTTTGGGCCTTCAGTAAACTACTTAGCATATGTCTCAGCTCCCTGTAATGTGATCAGCTTAGAGCTATGAACATAGACTGTTCACATCATTAATAATTAATCACATACATGCATTGGTTCTTGGGTGACACGCTCTGGAAAAACTAAAAAATATTTATTTTATACTGTTTTGATTGGTCCATAACTGCATGTGTTTTTGTTTATAGAAGTTACTCTTTGTTGGGATATAAAACTATTTTTCTTAACGCGACTTCTTCATTTTTATTTTGGACCCCAACTTTAGGTTATTTCACCACATGTGAATTTTGAAAATCCTTTACATGTGCCTTATAATCGTTTGTTTATTAGTTTTTCCACTAGTAACAGAAAATATATTTTAAAAACCATTGCATTAGAAAAACATTTGATTTTAATGTTTATTATGAACACATTTCTGTCCAAATGGTTGGTTTGATTAACTACAAACTGCTTAAAGAAAATACACCAACAAAACCTTTAGCATTTGATAGAAAGTGGAAAATGTCTTCTTGACACATCCTTAGAGCAGCGCTTCTCAAACTGTGGGGCGTGCCCGAGAACAGCCTTGCCTTTTTATTTTTGTCCGTAAAATGAACTTTATAACTACTGTTCTAAATTATGCAATTACACTTTATATTAAAGTAGAATAGTTAATTTTTCTTTACCTTTTTCAATCAAATTAACATTTTTGAGCCATTTTGTTTGAGAAATACACGACTCAGCACTTTCCTGAGCTTTTAAACAAACTTCCAACATTTCGTCACACACACACGCGCACACGCACATACACACTTAGCGTTTGTCTGCTAAGTCAGCGCCGTCCAGTGAATGAGCCATAAATCAGGACTGGTCGAGCGTCAGGTGAAAGTTTTCCCAGTCTGACCAATTTATGTTTCCTTTGTGTGTGCGTGTCCGTGTGTGTGTGTGTCTGTGTGTTCTGCCTCACGGATCTGTTGGGGGGGGGGGGGGGGGGGAAGGTAGAGATAAGGCCATGAGGCTTTTGTGTGTGTACTCAGACGGGGAGCAGCACGGATCTGTCCATGAACCATGAACTGCCAGCAACACACGCGTACGCATACGCGCACACACACACACACACACCCATGCACACACGGACACGCAGGCACGCACACACGCAGCTACATGATACGGCCACTGGCTGCACTCAGTTTAACTTTGTGTGACCCCCAAAGTAAACACACAAAAAATGACTGAAAAATAAATATGATGAGAAAATTACATACAAAATAATAATTCAAACAAACACAAAAACTACTCCAAAACACATTAGATGAGAAACAAACAAAAAATTAAAAAAAATATAATAAATAAGAGACAAAATTACAAAAATTACAATAAATGAAAGAAAATACACAACAACAAAAAAGTTGGCCATCTTTGATTTAGAGCCTCTATCTCTTGTAATTGAGGGTGAATTTAATAAAAATCATCTGTTTTATTTATTTAATTATTGTTTTTAGTGTGTGCATTCCTCGTACAAAAACACAAACCTGGTAACTTGATATGTGAATAACTTCTCACACATACAGTATATTTCAGCCAAAAGGTTTTCACATCAGTTTAACGATACGTTCACCAACTGAACTGAGTTTGTGTGAGAGTAAACTTACAGGTGCAGAAGAACAACAGATATCAGGGTCCACTCTGGAGATCTGTGGATAATGTTTGTGTTTGTGAGTCTGTGAAACAACAACAACAACAACAACACAGGTTAGACAGAGATTAGCAATGACAGCAACCTGATTCATAAAGAAACCAAAACTATCTTTAAAACAAACCAAAACACTTTGACACAATTCTGGAAAGATGTCCAAACTTATTCCTAGACGCTACAGTCCCGCATGTTTGAGATATCGCCAACGGTTAAAATGACACCCTTTTCCGTGTAATGAGTGATGATGTAGGCTTAGGTAGCATGCAGCACTGCAGTCCTCTAGGACACAGTTTGTTACTTAATGTTACAAATGAAAAGTGTTTCATCAGACAGGACGTCACAATTAGTGCCGTTAAAGCTAAAGTCGGCATCAATCCTACAGCGTGTTGAGACCCGGTACATTCAGAGGATTGAAATGTAAAAATATAAATGTAAATTGTATCACAGATGGACAACTTTTATCAAATAATGTGATTGTATCCGGTCTTACGGTCACATTATCAACGCATTCATGTGAACATTGAATAATGACTAATCTGAGCATTAATACAGAAAACAAGAGTTTTATCTGTGTTTCTGTCAATTTGTATATTTTTCTAATATTTATTTGAAGTAGTTTTGTGTATTGTCTTTTATCATTGTGTGTTTTTCTGTAATTTTGTGTATTTTTTTTATATTGTGTTTTTCTGTGATTTAGCTTTTTGCTTTTTTTTAGTAACATTTTGTATGTTTTTTTGGAGTGTTTTTACATTGTTTTGTGTGGTTTTTTTTTATCATTTTGTGTGTTCTTCTGTAGTTTTATGTAATTATGCAGTGGTAATTTTGTGTATTTTTTTTATTGTGTTTTTCTGTGATTTAGCTTTTTGCTTTTTTTAGTAGCATTTTGTATGTTTTTTTGGAGTGTTTTTACATTTTTTTTTATCCTTTTGTGTGTTCTTCTGTAGTTTTATGTAATTATGCAGTGGTAATTTTGTGTATTTTTTTTAATCCTGTGGATTTCTGAGATTTGGTTTTTTAGAGTCATTTTCTGTATTTTAATGTAATTTTCAGGGGGTTAGTGGTTTTGAGCATTTTTTCATATCCTTGACTATATGTATGTTTATGGAGTCACTCCATGCATTAATATGCAATTTTAAATGTGTTTTAAATTTCGTGTGAGTAATTTTGTGTATTTTTGAGCTAATTTTGTTGTTTTTTTTTTTGGAGTCATTTTGTGTATTTTCGGTTGTCATTTTGTATACTGTTCTGTTATTTTTGTGTGCGTGTTTTTTTTTTTTAAAGTAATTTTGTGTATTTTTTACGTTTACTTTGGTGCTGCTGAAAAAGCCACTTCAAGCTTCATCTAAAGACTTGTAACAGTTTTGTAATGAGCCGTTAACGCTTTATTTAAATGATTCTTTGGGGCTCCTGTTGTGCAACAACCCCCTCATAATGAAATATGCAGAGGCCACAGCGGTGATGAATGCCCGTGTGACAGCACTGTGTATGAGCTGTGGTTTGAGGGAGAGAATTCCTGGAAGCAGGAGGTGTTTCACTGCTGCCTCAAACGCTTTTAAGTCACAGACTCACTGATTTATAAGAAAAGGAGAAAACATCAGAAGCTGCCAGGGAACATAGACCAGGAAATGCTGACTTCTGGAACAACATTTAGACTCTGCTGGACTGGCAGCCTCAGAGGCAGTAGAAAACAACTTTATTCACATGTCTGCCTGTAGGTGGCAGCAGAGTTAATCAAATACCATAGTTTTAGTTTACACCAGTTAACCCAGGGGCCACTTTTATTACAGCGGGGCCAGAAAAACACTTGATAAATTGCATGTTTTCCTCTCATTTTGTGTGTTTTTGGAGTCATTTTGTTTTTTTACAGCCCTATTTTTTGTAGTTTTGTGTATTTTGGTTGTCATTTCGTATATTTAACTCGCATTTTGTGTATTATTGTTTTTATTATGTGTATTTTTGTTGACAAATTGTATGTTTGCTTCTCATTTTCTGGGTTTTTGGAGTCATTTTCTGTTTTTATCGTTTTGTGTGTTTTGGTTATTTTGTATATTTCTGTTTTTATTATGTGTATTTTCTGTCCTTTTGAAGATTTTGTCATTGCGTGCATTTTTGTTGACAAATTGAACCTTTTTCTCTCATTTTGTGTTTTTGTCGTCCTATTTTTTGTTGTTTTTGGAGTTATTTTGTGTTTTTATTGCCCTATATTTAGTTGTTTTGTGTGTTTTAGTTGTCATTTGATATATTTTTGTTGAAAAAAGTGTACGTTTTCCTCTCATTTTGTGTGTTTTTGTTGCTATTATGTGAATTTCTTTGTCATTTTTTGTGTTTTTGGAGTTGATTTGTTCTTTTACTTTGAAGGCTGCGTGTGGCCCATGTCTGAGTAAACCAAAACAACTATTTTGCTCCATGTTCCATTTGCAGATTTATTCTTAAATAACACATTATTTACCAACGAATCACATGTAGTTTGTAGTTCTTTGCCCCTACAAATCATTGAATAACTTGATGAGATGAGCTATGAGACATGCAGAACAGCCACCCTCTAGGACCAAAGCTGAGGATCAATAAATAGTACGATGCAGTCATGAACCAAAAATGAAAGTAAATAAATGATGATTCTGACCTGAATGTCCTGACCAGGTTGTTGAGGTGGGAGGAGACGTCGCTCATGGCAAGGCTCAGTGGTCCCACAATGTTTCTGAGGCTGCACAGAGAACATTATTATTACTCTTTTATTATATCTACAAAACCAAACAGTAAGAATGTAACGATTCATTCAACTCCCGATACGATACTAGGCTCACGATACGATTCTCTCGCGATTTATTTTACAAAATGGGACTGTAGACAAATGATGATTGAAAAATATTCCTTCATTTTTTTTTGGGAAAAAAAATAGAAAATACTGTACTATTTCCCTTTTATTTTTCATTGTCAAAAAAATCCCTTGATAAACTATTCAAAACAATGCAATTTAACTAAAAATAATTCTTGAATGAAATAAATAAAGGAATAATACAAATGAAGAAGAAGCCTATTAATTTAAATTCTGGTTCTATAGTAAACAATGCAAAACTGCATAATAGTTCTTTTTCTTTTTAAAAGTGCAACTGAAAATGTATTTTGTGCCTTAACAATTGGACTTAAAAAAAAAAAAAAAACAGCCAGCACTGTATTTATGTCAGATATTTGTTTGGACCAGCAGAGGGCGCTGGTAACCCAGTGGTCGGTTGGCATGCAGCTATTCTGTGCAGTGAAGAAGAGATGCTATGCCATCAGACTGAGCTAATAGAAAAACGTGACTTTTTACAGATATTCACGTAATATTACAAATATTCTTTCGGTGCTACAGGGGTGAGGAATCATTTATGAACATGTTTAACAGTAGAAGGCAGCCAGAAAGAAAGTAGTAGCAGATTCCGCCCGCCGCCTCAGCATTTGGACAAGAGAAGGATAAATATATAGCGCCCTCTGCTGTTTAAAAAAAGTACTGCGATTCAATTTTCAGAAACCTATGAATCGATTTTTAACTGCCTTACGATTAATCGTTACATCCCTAACAAACAGCGGTGAAGAATTATCTTAAACAGCTTTAAAAAAACAAAAAAAAAACACCATTAAATTATTTATGTTTAAAATGACCAAAATAAAGCATTTTGATGTAAATCACAATATAAACCTATGGAAATATAATATATTATATAATTTCTAATTATTCTGACAGCTGCAGGAGATTTTGTTTTGTAAAAGGTTGAATTTGCTGCTTGAAAGTTTGTTTGAAATCTTTTACATGTTTTTTTTATTACACGCAAATTGATTTATTGATCTATGAGGCTTACACTTTGTCTTTATCGGATAGAAAATCATTATCTCCAGCGGCTTTAAAGACTTCCTGGAAGAAGAAAAAAAGTATATTCTATAAAATAATGACAACTACATTTAGTAAAGAATTAGATCAGAGGTTTCCAACATTTTTTAGATCGTGACCCCATTTTGATATCAAGAAATACAGGTGACCCCAAAGACTTTTTTCCTAGAATTAGTTTTTGACTAAGTTTGTTATACTGTATTACAAACACAGAGTTGCCAGTATTAGTAACAAGTTATGCCAGGTCAGATATTTTTAAACTGCACTATATTATTATTATTGAATAATTTGTAAAATAATATTAATTAAAAAAATACATTTTTAATCAATAATTTTTTATCAATTACTAGACATTTCGGGCTACCCTATTTTAACTCCAGGGGACCCCAAGGTTAAAAAAAAAAAAAAAAAAACTGAATTAGAAAAAGGTTAGGGTTAGCAAAAGCACTTGAGGTGTGTTTATAGAAGAGAAGAAAAGATGTTTGTTAAAGGTGTACACACCAGCTGCTGAGTTTATCCACTACGATGCGTTTCTGGATCACATGCTGGTCCTTGGAGTCCTGCGGTGGCAGAGAGGAGACCCTGGTGCTCACCTGGTTCAGGAAACACGTGTCAGAGACAAGTAGTCGGCTTCTGAAACGATGGCCCTGCATAGGCCTGGGTAATTTATCCAGATTTCTGTTTTGGCCTCTAACAATATATTTTTTTATTTTATAGTGTATTTTGTATTAAAATACTTATTTTAGGAGTCGCTGCTTCTCAAGGCATCATGAAAAAAACAGTTAGATGGATTACTGAGTGCTTCCTCAACCCAAAATCTTGATATTTTTTTAATTCAAATAGAGTCAGACCAGAAAAACTATTCTGGGTTAAATTTGCTGATGAAAAATGCCACACAGGCTCATTTATTATCAAACAGCTGCACAATACGTGCCACTTTTGGCTTTTTTTCCCCTCTGGTGGACAGCACGTGTGAGTGAGTTCTGTAGTGTGGATGTTTAGGGGAAGGTCTGGGTTAAGACACACTCAGAAATCCATCTGACTGAGCTTTACATGCTGTTCTGAAAAATAACGAAAGCAGCAACTCCTAAAACGTGTATTTTAATACAAAAATAAGCTATTAAAATAAAATATATATATATACATATAACAATATAGGCGATATTGTAATTTTCTATATCGCCAAAATAAAAAACTGGATCTATCTTGAATCTCGATATATTGCCCAGCCCTAGCCCTGCTCCTCTCACCTGGTCTCCAGCCTGGTCCTCTGGTAGAACCCACGTCCCTTTATAGAACTCCTGCACCCTCAGCTCCAGCTGCTCCGCCTCCTTCTGCAGGGTCAGGTAGTCTGGAACAGAGGCAGACGCCCTTTTCTTCTCTATCACTTCGTTTGACAGGTCGTCTTCATCCAACTCTTCCTCTTCTGTCCCTGTGTCGATGGAGTTCAGCGTCTGCTCAGTGCCGTGCAGGAACCTCCTGGTCTCAGGGGTGCACCACTCCTTTAAGGTGGTCCTCAGGTAGTGGAGGAGGTTGTCCCTCACTGAGCGTGTGTGTTTGTTCAGCAGGTTTCTAAGGCCTGCAGCTCCTCTCCTGCTCACACTCACTTGTGTGATGCCCAGGTCACACACACTCATCTGTAGAGAGAGATTTTCTGCTCTGGACTCGTCTTCAGGTTCAAGATGGAGTCTCTGCTGCTGTGACTCAGACTCCACCTCTGCCTCCTCCTTCCTCTGCTGATCTCGCTCAGGTTGGATTTCTCCTTCAGGACGTTCCACTTGCTCTACTTTGACGTCCTCGTCCCAGTGCACCCCGTGTCTCACACTGGAGATAAAGTCCTGCTCCGTTTCGTCCTCGCTCACGTCGTCTCCTGCAGGTTCTGAGGTCTGGATCTCCATGATGTCCGCGCTTTTCTCCTTCAGCTGCACCTCCTCCCCAGACCTCCCACTACACACACCAGGGTTGGAGTCGATCACAATTACATCTTCAATTACAACCCAATTACCCAAAATATATGAAAACTAGGGGTGGTGAAAAAAAATTGATTCACATAAGAATCGCGATTCTAATCATCCATCATTCTGAATCCATTCATAAACTTAAAACATTTATTTAAAAAAAAAAATGTATATATATAGTATATATATTTTTTAGGCCTTAAAAAGTAATAAACTGCCTTAAATTTAGATCAGATATGTCTTAAATGTGCTTTACTGTGACTGTACAATGATATTTTTGAAATATCAAAAAAAAAAAAAAAAAAACAGTTACATTGTTGTGTATTTAGCCTAAGCTTTTATTTAGGCAATTTTATTTATTAACAGAAGCTTTATTTTTTTGAATGCCTTTACATATTCTGGTAGTCACTGAGAATTACTAAAAAAAAATAGTTTCTATTTTGAAAAATCACACAAAACACCAATTTGTGTTTCTGGAAGAAAGGGCTTTTATTTAGGCAATTTTATTTATGTAAGTTATTTCTTGTACAGTAAATAAGTTTTTATTTGTTATCTTATACAAACTATATTGTTTTGATGCCATAATTTGCCATCAGTCTGCCCCAGGGCAGCTGTGGCTACAATAGTAGTTTACCACCACTAAGTGTGGTGTGAAAGAATAATCCCTTAATTCTGTAAAGCGACTTTGAGTGTCTATGATAAAGCTCTACATAAAATTGATGAATTATTATTAATATTATTATTATTATTATTAACACACTGCGCATTGTATCAATTTTGACTCGAATCGTGAGACACCAAAGATTCACATCCCTAATGAAAACAGAATAGTTATCACTCTACACATTTCATAACAAACCTAAAGGTTCCTGACGTCCCGCCTTCAAACACAACCTCATTTAACCATCCATGAAAAAGCTACTGGCCCCTCCCACTTTCCTATAGTAACACATACTTGCTACGGACACTGACCTAGTTTAATTAAATCGTAAAGAACAATTTTTGTAGAATTTCTATGAAATTCCATAGAAATTTCTTGTTTTTAACTGCATATATGCCATAATTGTAATTAATTATAAATTACAATTATAATTGATCCCAACCCTGATAGTCACATCCATCACAGTTTCATTAGACAATAGGGAAATATTTAAAAGTGTAAAGGATGAGGGAATAACAGACCTCGATCCTTTGTTCAGCAGCTTGATTTCCTCAGGACTGTTTTTTTGGGGACAGAATGAAAGAATTTGAAGCAGAATTATTGATCATTAATCAACATGTGATTGAGGACAGAGATGGAAACCAAACACTTACGTCTCGTGCTGTCTGAGCCAAAGAGGCGACTTTGGTATTTGCAGCTCAAACTCTTTGGAAGCTTTGTAGCAGAAATTACTACAAAAACACTGAACACACAAGTATAGGACGATTATTATAGAACACACGTCTAAGCTAGCAATACTCGCTAATAAAATACACTAAATCAAAGAAAAAAAGAAACATTTTGAAAAAAAGAAAATTCAAAATGATACCAAAAACCCAAACAACACAAATAAACAAAGTGAGAGAGAAAATAAAGACGGACACGAAAAACAACAAACACGCAAAATAACACAAAACCACTTAATGAGATGAAAAATACACAAAATGACAGTAAAAACAACAAAAACACTTAAAAATGAAAATAAAAATATGATACAAAAAAACAACAAACACAAAAACTAAATCCAAAAAACATGCAAACAACAAACGTATAAAATAACACAAACAAATCTTAATGAGAGAAAAATTTACAAAATGACACCAAAAACACGGGGAAATACACAAAATGACAATATAAATACAGAAAAATAGTACACAATTACATGATACAAAAAACCTGCTAACAACAAACGCACAAAAACATCTTCTGAGAAAAAAATACACAAAATGACAGTAAAACAGACAAAACAACACCAAAAACAACAACAAAAACACTTAAAATAAAAGGAAAATACACAAAATGACGATCAAAACAAAAATACACAAAAACGACAATGATAAAGCTCAGATTAGTGATTATTCTATAACTGCTGACATG